>NC_057800.1:426240684-426447528 GCF_018294505.1 Triticum aestivum
CGCCCCTGGCTAGGCATAAAAGCAAGAATAGATCGAGGTGTTGCCATCTTTGGTATTTATCTTTTTAATGGGGTTATGCTCAAATCCGGGAGGTTCCTTATGTTTCCCTTCATAGTCGGAGATTATTAGATCTAGAGCATGCAACCATTTATTGCAAAGAGTGATCAACATATTCATGCGGTTAAGGTTCCCACTAACATTTCTAAGAGGTTCTAGAGATTTTTTATATTTTGCAAAGTTTCTCTAAAACTTGGGTTCCTTCCTGAGTATGATGTAGTCCCTTTTGTGGGGTTTGTACTCCTACTATTCCCTCTATAATTTCATGTGCAATACTGGGATCAATTTCGATAAAATTCCCTTTGGCGGCAAAATCCAAGAGTTGTCTATGGGACACGGTTAGCCCAACATAAAAATTACGAAGTAAAATCTTGAAATCTCCCTCTATAGTGCAATTACGATAAGATCCTATCATCCTGTACCAAGCATCTTTTAGGTTTTCTCCTTGTCTTTGTTTGAAGTGAAGAACTTCAAAATCGGGAGACAAAGGAAGGCTAGCCGTGAGGGCAAACAAATGATCTAACACACAAGCACACAAGAAGCAGGAGAAAAGAGACAAATAGAAGAGGAAGAATAAAACAGCAAAGGTGAAGTGGGGGAGAGGAAAACGAGAGGCAAATGGCAAATAATGTAATGCGAGGGAGAAGAGTTTATGATGGGTACTTGGTATGTCTTGAATTGTCGTAGATCTCCCCGGCAACGGTGCCAGAAATCCTTCTTGCTACCTCTTGAGCATGCGTTGGTTTTCCCTTGAAGAGGAAAGGGTGATGTAGCAAAGTAGCGTAAGTATTTCCCTCAGTTTTTGAGAACCAAGGTACCAATCCAGTAGGAGACTACAAACAAGTCACCTAGTTGCACAAACAATCAAGAACCTCGCAACCAACATGATAAAGGGGTTGTCAATCCCTTCACGGTCACTTGTGAAAGTGAGATCTGATAGAGATAATAAGATAAATATTTTTGGTATTTTGTTGTATAGATGGGAAAATAAAGATTGCAAAATAGTAAACAAGATGCAATAATAAAAGAGATGCAATATGGTAAGAAAGAAACCTGGGGGCCATAGGTTTCACTAGTGGCTTCTCTCATGATAGCTTGTGTTACGGTGGGTGAACAAATTACTGCCGAACAATTGATAGAAAAGTGCAAAGTTATGAAGATATCTAAGGCAATGATCATGAATATAGGCATCATGTCCGTGTCAAGTAGATCGAAACGATTCTGCATCTACTACTATTACCGCACACATCAACCGCTATCCAGCATGCATCTAGAGTATTAAGTTCATAATAATAGAGTAATGCTTTAAGCAAGATGACATGATGTAGAGGGATAAACTCAAGCAATATGATATAAACCCCATCTTTTTATCCTCGATGACAACAATACAATACGTGGCTTGCTGCCCCTGCTGTCACTAGGAAAGGACACCGCAAGATTGAACCCAAAGCTAAGCACTTCTCCCATTGCAAGAAAGATCAATCTAGTAGGCCAAACTAAACCGATAATTCAAAGAGACTTGCAAAGGTTTCAAATCATGCATATAAGAATTCAGAGAAGAACCAAATAATATTCATAGATAATCAAGTTCATAAACCCACAATTCATCGGATCTCGGCAAACACACCGCAAAAGAGTATTACATCGAATAGATCTCCAAGAACATCAAGGAGAACTTTGTATTGATATCAAAGAGAGAGAATAAGCCATCTAGCTAATAACTATGGACCTGAAGGTCTGTGGTAAACTACTCACGCTTCATCGGAGAGGCTATGGTGTTGATGTAGAAGCCCTTCCTGATTGATTCCCCCTCTGGCAGATCACCAAAAAAGGTCCCCAGATGGGATCTCATGGGCACAGAAGGTGGCGGCGGTGGAAAAGTGGTTTCGTGGCTCCCCCTGGTGTTTTTAGGGTATAAGAGTATATACAGGCGAAAGAAGTACGTCGGTGGAACTCCATGGGGCGCACGAGGGTGGGGGGCGCGCCTACCCCCACTAGGCACGCCCTCCTATCTCGTGGCCGCCTCACGGAGTTCCAGACTTCCACACCAAGTCTCCTGGTTTGCTTTCGGTCCAAGAAAGATCATCGTGAAGGTTTCATTCCGTTTGGATTCCGTTTGGTATTCCTTTTCTGCGAAACACTGAAATAGGCAAAAAACAGAAACTGGCACTGGGCCTCCGGTTAATAGGTTAGTCCCAAAAATAATATAAAAGAGCATATTAAAGCCCATTAATCATCCAAAATAGACAATATAATAGCATGGAACAATAAAAAATTATAGATACGTTGGAGACGTATCACCTTCCTCCCTCACCTATACATGGCACGGGGCGTGGCTTGGGGCAGGACCCCAAGTGGGATTCGGCCCCACTTGGGGCGCCTCCACGCTGCCCCCTCCTTCTCCCACCTATATATATGTGGGAGGGGGCGCCACACATAACCACGACAATTTCTTAGCCGTGTGCGGCGCCCCCCTCCATAGTTTAGTCCCTCGGTCATATTTTCGTAGTGCTTAGGTGAAGCCCTGCGGAGATAGCTTCACTATCATCGTCACCACGCCGTTGTGCTACCAAAACTCATCCACTACTTTGCCGTCTTGCTGGATCAAGAAGGCGAGGACGTCATCGATCTGAACGTGTGCTGAACACGGAGGTGTCGTACGTTCGGTACTCGATCGGTTGGATCGTGAAGAAGTTCGACTACATCAACCACGTTACTAAATGCTTCCGCTTACAGTCTACGAGGGTACGTAGACACACTCTCCCCTTCATTGCTATGCATCTCCATGGATAGATCTTGCGTGTGCGTAGAATCTTTTTATTTTCCATGCAACGTTTCCCAACAATGGTATCAGAGCCAGGTGTATGCATAGATGATATGCACGAGTAGAACACAAAGAGTTGTGGGCGGTGATAGTCATATTGCTTACCACTGATGTCTTATTTTGATTCGGCGGTATTGTGGGATGAAGCGGCCCGGACCAACCTTACATGTCCACGCACATGAGACCGGTTCCACCGATTGACATGCAACTTGTTTTGCATAAAAGGTGGCTGGCGGGTGTCTGTTTCTCCTACTCTAGTTGAATCAAATTTGACTACGGCCGGTCCTTGAAGAAGGTTAAAACAGCAAACTTGATAATCATTGTTGTGGTTTTTGTGTAGTTAAGAATGGTTCTTGCTATAAGCCCGTGGCAGCCACATAAAACTTGCAACAACAAAGTAGAAGACGTCTAACTTGTTTTTGCAGGGCATGTTGTGATGTGATATGGTCAAGATATGGTGTGATATATGTTGATGTATGAGATGATCATCTTTTGTAATATAGAAAACTGACAGGAGCCTTAGGGTTGTCTCTTAATTATTGTATGAAATGCAAGCGCCATGTAATTGCTTTACTTTATCGCTATGCATTACCAATAGTTGTAGAAGCAATAGTTGGCAAGACTATCCCGACGCAACGATGGAGATCAAGGTGTCGAGCCGGTGGCGATGGAGATCATGACGGTGCTTTGGAGATGGATATCAAAAGCATAAGATGATGATGGCCATATCATGTCACATGTTTTGTTTGCATGTGATGTTTATCCTTTATGCATCTTATTTTGCTTAGAATGGCGGTAGCATTATAATATGATCCCTTCACTAAATTTCAAGATAAAAGTGTTCTCCCCGAGTATGCACCGTTGCCAAAGTCCGTCATTTTGAAGCACCTTGTGATGATCGGGTGTGATAGACTCTACGTTCACATACAATGGATGTAAGACAGTTTTGCACATGCAGAATACTTGGGTTAAACTTGACGAGCCTAGCATGTACATACATGGTCTTGGAAGACTGGAGACCAAAAGGTCGAACGTGAGTCATATAGTAGATATGATCAACATAGAGATGTTCGCCATTGATGACTACTCCATCTCACGTGATGATCGGACATGGGTTAGTTGATTTGGATCATGTATCACTTAGATAACTTAAGGGATGTTTATTTAAGTGGGAGTTCATTTGTAATTTGATTAATTGAACTTAATTTATCGTGAACTTAGTCTTATAGTTTTGCATATCTATGATCAATGGCCCGAGCTACCGTTCCCCTGAATTTTAACGCGTTCGTAGAGAAAGCTAAGTTGAAAGATGATGGTAGCAACTACATTGACTGGGTCGGTAACTTGAGAATTATCCTCATTGCTGCACAAAAGAATTATGTCCTTGATGCACCGCTAGGTGACAAGCCCACTCCCGCTAATATAGACGTTGTGAACATCTGGCAAACGCGGTCTGATGGCTACTCAATAGTTCGGTGTGCCATGCTTTACGGCTTAGAACCGGGACTTCAAAGACATTTTGAACATCATGGAGCATATGAGATGTTCCAAGAGTTGAAGTTAATATTTCAAGAAAATGCCCAGGTTGAGAGATATGAAGTCTCCAAAAAGTTCTATAGCTACAAGATGGAGGAGAACAGTTTCGTCAATGAACACATACTCAAAATGTCTGGGTATCATAACCACTTGACTCAGCTGGGAGTTGATCTTCCAGTTGATAGTGTTATTGACAGAGTTCTTCAAACACTGCCGCCAAGCTACAAAGGTTTCATGATGAACTATAGTATGCAAGGGATGAATAAAACGATTCCTAAGCTCTTAGCAATGCTTAAGGCTGCAGAAGTAGTAATCAATAAGGAGCATCAAGTGTTGATGGTTAATAAGACCACTAGTTTCAAGAAAAAAGGCAAGGGAAAGAAAGGGAACTTCAAGAAGAATGGCAAGCAAGTTGCCACTCCCGGGAAGAAACCCAAAGCTAGACCCAAGCCTGAAACTTAGTGCTTCTACTGCAAAGGGAATGGTCACTAGAAGCGAAACTGTCCCAAATACTTGGCGGATAAGAAGGATGGCAAAGTGAACAAAGGTATATTTGATATACATGTTATTGATGTGTACCTTACTAATTCTCGTAGTAGCGCCTGGGTATTTGATACTAGTTTGGTTGCTCATATTTGTAACTCGAAACAAGAGCTGTGGAATAACCGAAGATTGACTAAGGACGAGGTGACGATGCGCGTCGGGAATGGTTCCAAGGTCGATGTGATCGCCGTCGGCACGCTACCTCTACATCTACCTTCGGGATTAGTTTTAGACCTCAATAATTGTTATTTGGTGCCCGCGTTGAGCATGAACATTATATCTGGATCTTGTTTATTGTGAGACGGTTATTCATTTAAATTGGAGAATAATGGTTGTTCTATTTATATGAGTAATATCTTTTATGGTCATGCACCCTTTATGAATGGTCTATTATTATTGAATCTCGATCGTAGTGATACACATATTCATAATATTGATGCCAAAAGATGCAAAGTTGATAATGATAGTGCAACATACTTGTGGCACTGTCGTTTAGGTCATATTGGTGTAAAGCGCATGAAGAAACTCCATGCGGATGGACTTTTGGAATCACTTGATTATGAATCATTTGATACTTGTGAACCATGCCTCATGGGCAAGATGACTAAAACTTCGTTCTCCAGAACAATGGAGCGAGCTAATGACTTATGGAAATAATACATATCAATGTATGCGGTCCGATGAGTGTTGAGGCACACGACGGGTATCATTATTTTCCGAGCTTCACAGATGATTTGAGTAGGTATGGGTATATCTACTTTATGGAACACAAGTCTGAAACATTTGAAAAAGTTCAAAGAATTTCAGAGTGAAATGGAGAATCATCGTAACAAGAAAATAAAGTTTCTACAATCTGATTGCGGAGGCGAATATTTGAGTTACGAGTTTGGCCTTAATTTAAAACAATGTGGAATTGTTTCACAAGTCACGCCACCTGGAACACCACAACGTAATGGCGTGTCTGAACATCGTAACCGTACTTTATTGGATAAGGTGCATTCTATGATGTCTCTTACCGATTACCACTATCATTTTGGGGTTATGCGTTAGAGACAACTACATTCACGTTAAATAGGGCACCGTCTAAATCCATTGAGACGATATCGTATGAACCATGGTTGGCAAGAAACCTAAGCTATCATTTTTAAAGTTTGGGGTTGCTACACTTATGTCAAAAGGCTTCGCCTGATAAGCTCGAACCCAAATAGGAGAAATGCGTCTTCATAGGATACCCTAAGGAAACAATTGGGTACACCTTCTACCGCAGATCCGAAGGCTAGATCTTTGTTGCCAAGAATGGAACCTTTCTAGAGAAGGAGTTTCTCTCGAAAGAAGTGAGTGGGAGGAAAGTAAAACTTGATGAAGTAATTGTACCTTCTCTAAATTTGGAGAGTAGCACATCAGAGAAATCCGTTCCCATGATGCCTACACCAACTAGAGAGGAAGCTATTAATGATGATCATGAAACTTCAGATCAAGTTACTACCGGACCTCGTAGGTCGAATAGAGCATGTTCCACACCAGAGTGGTACGATAATCCTGTCCTGGAAGTCATATTATTAGACCATGGCGAACCTAAGAACTATGAAGAAGCTATGATGAGCCTAGATTCCGATAAGTGGCTTGAGGCCATGAAATCTGAGATAGGGTCCATGTATGAGAACAAAGTGTGGACTTTTGGTGGACTTGCCCGATGATCGGCAAGCCATTGAGAATAAATGGATCTTCAAGAAGAAGACATACATTGATGGTGATGTCACCATCTACAAAGCTCGACTTGTCGCGAAAGGTTTTCAACAAGTTCAAGGGGTTGGCTACGATGAGACCTTGTCACCCGTAGCGATGCTTAACTCAGTCCAAATCATGTTAGCAATTGACACATTTTATAATTATGAAATCTGGCAAATGGACGTCAAAGCTGCATTCCTTAATGGATTTCTTAAAGAAGAGTTGTATATGATGCAACCAGAAGGTTTGTCGATTCTAAAGGTGCTAACAAAGTGTGCAAGCTCCAGCGATCCATCTATGGACTGGTGCAAGCATCTCAGAGTTGGAATATATGCTTTGATGAGGTGATCAAAGCATATGGTTTTATACAGACTTATGGTGAAGCCTCTATTTACAAGAAAGTGAGTGGGAGCTCTGTAGCATTTCTGATATTATATGTGGTTGACATATTATTGATCGGGAATGATATAGAATTTCTGGGTATCGTAAAAGGATACTTGAATAAGAATTTTTCAATGAAAGACCTCAGTGAAGCTGCTTATATATTGGGCATCAAGTTCTATAGGGATATAGACCGAGACGCTTAATAGGACTTTCACAAAGCATACCTTGATAAAGTTTTGAATAAGTTCAAAATGGATCAGTCAAAGAAAGGGTTCTTACCTGTGTTACAAGGTCTGAAATTGAGTCAGACTCAAAGCCCGACCACTGCAGAAGATAGAGAGAAAATGAAAGTCATTCCCTATGCCTCAGCCATAGGTTCTATCATGTATGCTATGTTGTGCACTAGACCTGATGTGTGCCTTGCCATAAGTTTTGCAGGGAGGTACCAAAGTATTCCAGGAGTGGATCACTAGACAACAGTCAAGAACATCCTGAAATACCTGAAGAGGACTAAGGATATGTTCTCATTTATGGAGGTGACGAAGAGCTCGTCGTAAATGGTTACGTCGATGCTAGCTTTAACACTGATCCAGATGACCCTAAGTCACAAACCGGATACGTATTTATATTGAATGGTGGAGCTATCAATTGGTGCAGTTCCAAGTAGAGCGTCGTGGCGGGATCTACGTGTGAAGCGAAGTACATAGCTGCTTCGGAAGCAGCACATGAAGGAGTCTTGATGAAGGAGTTCATATCCGATCTGGGTGTAATACCGAGTGCATCCAGTCCAATGAAAATCTTTTGTGACAACACTGGAGCAGTTGCCTTGGCGAAAGAATCCAGGTTTCACAAGAGAACCAAACACATCAAGAGAAGCTTGAACTCGATTCGTGAAAAGGTCAAGGATGGAGACATAGAGATCTGCCAAATACATACGGATCTGAATGTGGTAGACCCGTCGACTAAGCCTCTTCCGTGAGCAAAACATGACCAGCACCAAGACTCCATGGGTGTTAGATTCATTACAATGTAATCTACATTATTGAGTCTAGTGCAAGTGGGAGACTGAAGGAAATATGCCCTAGAGGCAATAATAAAGTTGTTATTCTATATTTCCTTATTCATGATAAAGGTTTATTATTCTTGCTAGAATTGTATTGATCGAAAACTTAAATACATGTGTGAATACATAAATAAATACTGTGTCCCAAGTAAGCCTCTACTAGACTAGTTCGTTGATCAATGATGGTGAAGGTTTCCTAACCATAGACATGTGTTGTCATTTGATAACAGGATCACACCATTAGGAGAATGATGTGATGGACAAGACCCATCCGTTAGCTTTGCATATTAATCATTTAGTTTATTGCTATTGCTCTCTTAATTCAAATACATATTCCTTAGACTACCTGGATGGCAAAGGAATACCTTGTGTGCTATCAAATGGCACAATGTAACTGGGTGATCATAAAGATGCTCTACAGGTATGTCCAAAGGCGTTTGTTGAGTAGGCATTGGTCAAGATTAGTATTTGTCACTCCGAGTATCAGAGAGGTATCTCTCGGCCCTCTCGGTAATACACATCATAAGAAGCCTTGCAAGCAAAGTGACGAAGAAGTTAGTTGTTGGATGATGTATTACGGAACGAGTAAAGAGAGTTGCCGGTAACAAGATTGAACTAGGTATGATGATACCGATGATCGAATCTCAGGCAAGTAACATACCGATGGATAAAGGGAATTACGTATGTTGTCATAAGGTTTGACCGATAAAGATCTTCGTAGAATATGTAGGATCTAATATGGGCATCCAGGTTCCGCTATTGGTTATTGACCGGAGAGGTGTCTTGGTCATGTCTACATAGTTCTCGAACCCGTAGGGTCTGCACTCTTAATGTTCGTTGACGATATATTGTTATTTGAGTTATATGGATTTGGTGACCGAATGTAGTTCAGAGTTCAAGATGAGATCATGGACCTGACGAGGAGCTCCAAAATGGTCCGGAGGTAAAGATTGATATATAGGACGATGATATTCGGACACCAGAAGAGTTTCAGAGAGCACCGGGTAGTCATCGGATCGTCGGAAGGGGTTCCAGACACCCCATGTAGTTGTATCGGCCTAATGGGCCAAAGGTGGGGACAGAACAACCCACAAGGGGGCTGGTGTGCCCCTTTCCTGGCCGGTCGTCCCTAGGGGAAGGAAAGGGGAGGGGTGGCCCCTCCTGCCTTTCCCTCCTCATGTGAGAAAGGATGGGGGGACGCCACCCTCCCATACCTTCGTCCCACACCTATACATGGCAGGGGGTGCGACTTGGGGCAGGACCCCAAGTGGGATTCGACCCCACTTGGGGGGCGCCTCCAGGCTGCCTCATCCCTCCCCCACCTATATATATGTGGGAGGGGGCGCCACACATAACCATGACAATTGCTTAGCTGTGTGCGGCGCCCCCTCCACAGTTTAGTCCCTCAGTCATATTTTCGTAGTGCTTAGGCGAAGCCCTGCGGAGATAGCTTCACCATCACCGTCACCACGTCGTCGTGCTGCCGGAACTCATCCACTACTTCGCCGTCTTGCTAGATCAAGAAGGTGAGGACGTCATCGAGCTGAACGTGTGTTGAACGCGGAGGTGTCGTACGTTTGGTACTCGATCGGTTGGACCGCGAAGAAGTTCGACTACATCAACCGCGTTACTAAACACTTCCGCTTACGGTCTATGAGGATACATAGACACACTCTCCCCTTTGTTTCTATGCATCTCCATGGATAGATCTTGCGTGTGCGTAGAATTTTTTTTGCTTTCCATGCAACATTTCCCAACACAATGTACTCGATCGTTGCAATCGGGGTTAAGGTACCGAAGATATTAGATATCCAGTTTCACTCCAAGAGGCCGTCGTAGACTAGGTGTGTATGCCTTCTTCCCTGTTTGACCATGGTGGCAATTGGCAGAGCAATATCTGAGATAGAGTGCTAATGTCTACTTCACAACTTGTTCTTGTAGACTCGTGTTGGGCCTCCAAGCGCAGAGTTTTGTAGAACAGTAGCAAATTTCCCTCAAGTGGATTACCTAAGGTTTATCAATCCATGGGAGGTGTAGTATGAAGATGGTCTCTCTAAAACAACCCTGCAACCAAATAACAAAGAGTCTCTTGTGTCCCCAGCACACCGAATACAATGGTAAATTGTATAGGTGCACTTGTTCGGCGAAGAGATGGTGATACAAGTGTAGTAATGATAATAGATATTGATTTTTGTAATAGTAACAATAAAAAAAGCAAGGTAACAAGTAACATAAGTGAGCACAAACGATATTGCAATGCTTGAAAATGAGGCCTAGGGTTCATACTTTCGCTACTGCAATCTCTCAACAATGCTCATATAATTGGATCATATAACCATCCCTCAACGTGCAATGAAGAGTCACTCCAAAGTTCTTATCTAGCAGAGAACATAATATAGAAATTGTTTGTAGGGTACGAAACCACCTCAAAATTATCCTTTCCGATCGATCTATCGAGCTATCCCTATAAGTGTCACAAACAACCCAAGAGTTCGTACTAAAATAACACCATATGATACACAGCAACCAACTCTAATGTCACCTAGATACTCCAATGTCACCACGAGTACCCGTGAGTTGATGCATCAAACATTTTCAGATTCATAATACTCAATCCAACACAAAGAACTTCAAAGAGTGCCCCAAGATTTCTACTGGAGAAACGAGGACGAAAATGTGCATCAACCCCCATGCATAGATTATCCCAATGTCACCTTGTGAATCCGCGAGTTGAGTGCCAAGACATACATCAAGTGCTCTCAAATCCAACAAAGTATTCAATCTAATAAAAGTGAAATATCAAAGGTAGAACTCAATTCATCACAACAAGATAGAGAGGGAAAAACACCATATGATCCAACTATATTGACAAAGCTCGTGATACATCAAGATCATGCCAAATCAAGAACACGGGAGAGAGATCAAACACATAGCTACTAGTACAAACCCTCAGCCCCGAGGGTGGACTACTCCCTCCTCAACATGGTGGCTACCAGGATGATGAAGATGGCCTCCGATGATGATTTCCCCCTCCGGCAGGGTGCCGGAACAGGGTCTAGATTGGTTTTTCGTTGCTATAGAGGCTTGCGGCAGCGGAACTTCCGATCTAGGGTTATTTCTGGGTTTTTTTGTATTTATAGGATTTTTTGGTGTCGGTCTCACGCTGAGATGGGCCACGAGGTGCCCACTACCCACCAGCCCATGACCAAGGCCCCTGGCGCGCCCTGGTGGGTAGTGGCCACCTTCTTCACCTTCTGGTCCTCCCATGAAGCTTCTAGTGCCTCTTTTGTTCCAAAAAAATCCTCAAAAAGTTTCGTAGCATTTGGAGAACTTTTATTTCTGCACAAAAAACAACACCACGGTAGTTCTACTGAAAACAGCGTCAGTCTGGGTTAGTTCTAATGGTCCCTAGTTGATAAGGTTATGCGAACACATATCCTTGACTAGTATATGACTCGGTTGATGACTATGTTTCGCAAGTCATGTGCATGGAGATGCTAAACCGGTAGTATGGACTCGGGGATGGAGATCACCGAGTCGGACAGACCCACTTTGAGACGCAGCGAGATATAGTCATCTATTAGTCTCAAGTACAATGTCTATGCCATGTCCTAGACCTGAGGTCCTCACATGTTCTTCGGATGAGGATCGACTCACTTAGGTTCTATCAAACGCTACTCCATAACTGGGTAGTTATAAAGGTAGCTTTCGGGTGAGTCGTGAGACATGCCACGAGACATGGTTGACCAAGATGGGATTTTCCCCTCCTATTTGGAGAGATATTCTCTGGGCCCTCTCAAGTGATCAGATTCAGAAAGCACGGCCATGTGACTTGGGTTAAGTGTTAACCCAGTTCGGGAATCTGTATCACGATTTCGAGAAGAGAGGTCAAGCTATCACAAGGCTGACAAGTACTCGCCTTGAGCTCGACAACAAATATCGCAAGGCAAA
This sequence comes from Triticum aestivum, assembly GCF_018294505.1. NCBI lineage: Eukaryota > Viridiplantae > Streptophyta > Magnoliopsida > Poales > Poaceae > Triticum > Triticum aestivum. Next base: position 426,252,771 of record NC_057800.1, read on the forward strand.
AGGAATGTTGCATATGACACATTGTCGAGGTTCGTCAAATGACTTTACACACACATGGGAGTTGGCACGTTCTGCTAGGATCCGCTACCAACTATCGACTTGGTCGTGTCCATGCACACGTGAACCTATAGGGTCGCACACTTAAGGGACTGCGTCCCATTCGGATTGGATCCGAGTGGAAAATGGATGTGGACCCCTAGTGGGCTCAAGTGTTAATCCCACCTCGGAGGTCTATATAAAGGGGAGTGGGCACACCACTTAGGGTTAATCTTTTCTCACCCTGGTTAGTCACCGCCACTCCCCACGCCCATGCCGCACGACCGGACCTATCAGTCCGCCGCTCGACGTTGCTCCCCGTACGTGTGGATACCTTGGAGGCATCGCATCTGCGGTGCTTGGATGAACCATTCGTGGGAACCGTGAGGTGCCGTTCGCGGGAGATCACCATTCGTGGGTCTTTGCTGTTCGTGGGAGATCGGCAACACGAGGAGGAGACGGTCCGAGAGATCGACTACACACATCACCATCACTATGCGTCTAGTGGTAAACCCGATCACGTAATCTATGTCCAGCAGCAAGATCTTGGGTGCGCAGTAGAAAATTTTATTTGGCGCTAGCGTAGCTTTCCGCGTGTTCACTGGTACGCGTCGGTGCTATACAAACGGTTTTTAACCCCTTTCCGCAACGGCATTTGGAACCGTCGCCTAGTGAGTGACGGCGATAGGGGGGTCCTTCCCACACGACCCAGAAACCGTCGGGGATATGCCCTCCTGGCACACACGCTCGGCAAAATGAGTTCATGTGCGACCGACGAGCGCTCAAATACGGAAATACGTACAACAGAGCTAAAAAAATATACAATTATACAAGCGAAATTGTTTCCGGTCGCAAGTACATCCCACACAGGCAGTCCCCGCTAAACGTTTCCGTTCGTATCTACATCCCACACAGTCGCTCCAAGGAAAACGTTTTCGCTCACAGGTACATCACACACAATTTTTCCCGTTAAATCATTTGTGATAGCTTTGCCATTGCAGACGATATTAACAATTTTATTGTTTGCGTTATTGAATGTATCACACACGGTCCGTAGAAGAAACTGTGTGGCAAAGGCTGTCCATCACACACAGTTTCTATGTGGTAAATGTTTGTGCAAGGTGGCCTAATGCAAACAGTTTTCAAGAGAAAGTCGTGTGTGATTGTTCATTGATCCAACATGGTTTATTCCTAGAAACTGTGTGCGTTGCCTGAGGTCATCGCCCACGGTATTTTTTCAATAACCGTTTGCAATAGCAAAACCCAATTAGCAGGCTAATTGCCCTATTATTAATAATCCATTTATTAATATAATTGACATTCATATTAAGCACATAATATATTTCATTTCCATATTAAGGAAGCATAATTTCATAATTGAAATACATTAGAGTACAACATGATATAGCTTCAGCACTCAGCTACCCCATTACACAACTGCACCAGCACCAAGTTTCACATGCAACATGTAGAACCTTTCAAAATTAGCATCATAGACGGTATATAGATAGATGCATCTCATATGGAAAACTGCTGAAGCGGAAGGCGAATATTGATCCTTCATTCATGTTGAAGGTCTTTACAACTTTAGGCCAGTGTCTGTGGATGATTGACCGTCCTTCCTTCGTCCTCTTCAGAAACACTTCAATATTGAACCGTGGGTGTTGTATGAAAACCTTCCTCACCTCCTGACCATAGAGGTGGTTTGAGAGGTAATCATCAGTGAACTGCTTTGGAAAGGCCTGAAAATAAGGATGTGCATAAATATCCTCTCTATACTGGAAATGGTGCAAAGGAATAAAAAAGGCAAGGTATAATAGTTAGTACCATCTTGTAGTGAACTGATGTCTTCTTTATTGTGAAGACAAAGATCTTGTTGTTTTTTGTCGCTAATTTCATTATCCTAACAATCTTTTTGAGTTTCTTGACTTGATTGATATTCATGGACAACTCATTTCCCCATATGCAAAAAGGGTCGAACAGTGGGTCAAAACCTCTAACAGCAAGACCTACATGTGCAAGACCAAATTGTTAAAAACCTAAATATTAGATTGATTCCTGCAATTGCACAATAATGTGCTATTAGACAACGAACCATGCACATGCAGTTAACTAAACACCACAACAAATGAACCAAACGTTAACTGGGCACCACATTGCACAATATAACATACTCCTAATAGAAGATCAGATAGTTAACCAAACCAAGCATGCTTAACAACTTGGAAATATATCAATTGTATTTGTTTCTCATGTATTTAGTATAGCCAAATTCGATTTATTTCTCACATGGTATATAATAACAGAATGCAACCACAACAATTGAACATCGCATTGCAGAATTGAACCAAACAGTTAACTAAACACAACAACAAATGAACCAAACATTAACTGAGCACCACATTGCACAATATAACATGCTCCTAATAGAAGATCAGATAGTTAACCAAACCAAGCATGCTTAACAACTTGGAAATATAGCAATTGTATTTGTTTCTCATGTATTTAGTACATCCAAATTCGATTTATTTCTCACATGGTATACAATAACAGAATGCACCCACAACAATTGAACATCGCATTGCAGAATTGAACCAAACAGTTAACTAAACACCACAACAAATGAACCAAATGTTAACTGAGCACCACATTGCACAATATAACATACTCCTAATAGAAGATCAGACAGTTAACCAAACCAAGCATGCTAGGCAACTTGGAAAAATTGCACCCTGAAGAATAGAACATCACATTTGCAGAATTGAACCAAACAGTTAACTGAACACCACATTGCACGACATATAGAACATATACTCTAGAGCAAAAGATTGCATGGTAAAAGTATATAGCACAATTCACTAGAATTTGTGAAGTAAAGGCAGTAGCTAGCAAACTGAACATGGATCCTTATAGTGAGCTAATAAGACAAGCTACTCATCATTGTCAAATATATCGATGACGATTGGCTCCTTGGACAGGGAAGAGGGTGAGGCCTCCGCTTCGTGGATGCCCTTATCATAGTGGTGAGTTGCCTAAGCCGCTCCGGGCACCAACCTGCTGGCTCTCTAGATGAGGTAAGCACGTGCACGCTGAGAAAACACCTCGTAGTCTTCGTCGAAGGCACCGAAAGTGGCCTTGAGAAAACTCCAAAAACTGTCGTTTAAAGTAGCCAATCGCGTTGCAGCGTCAGTGCACGAGGCGTCGATGGTGGCCTCGACAGCGAGGTGCTCCTCCAAGATCTGGAGGTTGGCACGAATGGCAGCCATCACAACCTCATCCACGCGTGCGGCCGCGATTTGCTTCTCCGCTGCCAAATGCTCCTTGAGATCCTGGCTATACTGCGTGCACCATGGCTTAGGGCGGCGCTTATTTGGTGAAGGGGTCGGTGATTTGGGTGGAAGGTGTCGCGCTTGCACCGGCGGTCGGGGACGTGGGATGTGGAAGGAGGAGGAGGATGGGGGTCAGGTGTGGATTACCTGCCTGGATAGGCGAGGCCGAGCATCGTTAAGGAGGGTCACCGACGAGGAGGCGGCACTGCAAGCAAGGAGTGAATGTTTCAACTTGGAAAGGAAGGCAGAAACAGGGGAAATGTGGCTTTGGGTAAGGGGGAGGGGGCGGGGAGGTAGATATTTCTGCGGAAGCCAAAAATTTGGAATCGCTTCAGCGAAAAAATTGGTGCACAAAATGTCATCAGACACGTTCCCTTATTCAGAAATGTGTACGATATGTGAACATCACAAACGATCCAGATAGCTTAACAGTGGTCATCCATGTCATTGCATAATTTGGGTACACAAAGGAGACTACAACACACCCACACTTCTTAATCGAGCAAGTCCAGCAATTAAACAGAGCTAGCTGACCTAAACATTACTCTAACAAATTAAAGACCGACGCTCTTAATTAAACAAAACAAAGAGTACTACTACGGCTGGTGCTCGTCGATCTCCGCCGCAGCCTCCATGTCCAGCTCGCGCCCGACGGTCTCTTGGGAAGGGGCTCCATGGCATCCATCGCACCATACTCGACAAGCATCTCGCCATCCGCGTCCGCCATCTCTTTGGAAAAGGCCGCCACGAGCTGGGCGTGGGTGGCCACGATCTGGGCTTGGATGGGCTCTGTCGTCACAAGGTATGCGGCAGAGGAACGAACGGCTGCTTGAACACTCTCGGCGATTGCCAACTCTTCGGCCGTGGGTTGCCGACCGTTGTCGGAGAAGCTTCGTTCGATTTGTGCGGTGACCGCCAGGAGCTAGGCGTGGGCGGCCTCCATCAGGGCTAAGGCCACCACTGCGGAATGGACAACTGCTGTGCCGCTCTCTCCAGTTGCTATCACCGAGGCAGATGTTGCTGCCGCCACCTGAGAAGCAACAACAGCCATTTGGGCTGCCTTGGCCGCCCAGTCGCAGATTGCGGCCGCGCTCATGCACCTTGTTAGCACGTGCATGGTGGCTGCGGCTGCGCTCTCGCCAGAGTGGGTCACCGAAGTTGCCCTCACGACACGGGTCCACGTGCCCATCTTTCACCGGCGATGATTGAACAGTGAAATGATATTTGGGGAGTGAGCTAGTGTGCTTGAGACGCCGGCTGTGGGCTGTAGCCGACACGCCTTCTCACGTAAGCCATAGGCGTACTATACACCGACGGTGCTCCAGGATATTTTGTGCTACATCTCACACAGTTGGTGATAATAAACTGTGTGCGATGTACTTGATTTTTCATCTTGATTTGAATTACATACTGGGGTCACAACGGCAATGGACGGTGTTTGAATTGCTAGACCTTTTATCTGTAGTGAACATGCAACAATATGCGTGTCGTAAAAGAATTGGAATTAACTGAGTTTTCTATGCATTCATGAGCATAATTCAAATTTGAACTATAGCCACATGCTCTAATGCATATAAATTAGTTGAAAATTCAAATCTATGTCCTCGGTTGCCTGCTTAGGTCCCATGCAAGAAATGGGAATGAATGTCAAACACCCTGCCACGGTCACTCGACCGGAAACATTGAGATACCTCGTTTTTAAATTCTAGTAAATCCAAAGCTCATCTAAAATTCATGAAACTTGGCTTGCTATCATGGAGCGGCATCAACATGCCGTGGTAAATTTTTTGTCCCATTTGGGGCAGGTTTGGGGATATGCTTCTCACAAACCAGAGCTTCTCACAACAAGCGTGATGGTTTCGGTAGGGAACGTCCCACCTTTGGGGATGAAACGATATCCATTGCTTATTGCTTTCAAAAAAATTCTTGTGTGAACATAGAACAACAGGAGTGTTGTGTCAATTTTTGGGATTTTTCGGGGTTCGTTTGGACATTTTTATTCATTAATTGAGTTTTCAATGCATTTATGTGCATAATTCAAATTTGAACTACATGCACATGCTCTAATGCATATAAATTGGTTGAAAAATCAAATATGTGTCCTTGGGTGCATGCTTAGGTCCCATGCAAGAAATGAGAATGAATGTCAAACACCCTTCCATGGTCACTCGGCCGCAAACATTGAGATACCTGGTTTTCAAATTCTAGTAAATCCAGAGCTCGTCCAAAATTCATGAAACTTGGCATGCTATCATGGAGCGGCATCAACATGCCATGGTAAAATTTTTGTCCCATTTGGGGCAGGTGTGGGGATACGCTTCTCACAAACCAGAGCTTCTCACAACAAGCGTGATGGTTTCGGTAGGGAATGTCCCACCTTTGGGGACGAAACGATATCCATTGCCTCTTATTGCCTTCAAATTTTTTCTCGTGTCAACATAGAACAATAGGAGTGTTGTGTCAATTTTTGGGATTTTTCGGGGTTCGTTTGGACATTTTTATGCATTAATTGAGTTTTCAATGCATTTATGTGCATAATTCAAATTTGAACTACATGCACATGCTCTAATGCATATAAATTGGTTGAAAAATAAATTTGTCTCCTTGGGTGCATTCTTAGGTCCCATGCAAGAAATATGAATGAATTTCAAACACTAGGGTACCGTTGATTGCTGGCAAAATGTTGAGATACTTTGTTTTTAAATTCTAGTAAATCCAAAACTCGTCTGAAATTCATGAAACTTGGCATGCTTTCATGGAATGGCACTCGACATGCTGTGGTATTTTTCGTGTCCATTTTGAGAGAAGGCACACTCGAATAACAACCAACAAAGGCATTTTGAAGAAATAGCTGCCACTTTAATATCTCAAACGGTTGTATAATTCAAATCGTGTGCATTCTGTTAACCATTCACGTGACGCCACGTGTCTTCGTTTTAATGGCTATAGGAGGTGCCGTGCGGACATCTGCTTGACCTTGACTGAACGGGAGGCGTGCGAGTGGAGTCTAGTGAACATGCTGACCGAGAGGCGTGCAAGCTGTCCTCCAATGCGTAGGCTCACCAGGAAGCGTGTGAGCTGTACGTTGCGCAGGCTCACTGGGAAGAGAGCCCTTTGACTTCCATGGCCGCCCGCCTTCCTCTCCATTAATGGCGCCCGAGTCGCTGTTTAATACGGGTGGCCTTACTGTTCGCCTCGCATTCCCCTCCCTCCCACTGACCTCCACCAACACCATGGCGTAGAATGATCATCTGCCACTAGTCTTCAAGTTTGGTGAAGTCGACTCCGAGCCGGAGGAGATAGAAAATAAGGAGGAATGGGGCCTCATGGACATGGCCTAGAACGAGCTGGCTGCGGTAGTTGCTGCCCTCGCTCCCGTCCCAGCTTCCATCCCCGCGCCCACGCTAGCGACCATCCCCGTAGCATTGACGGGCTGGTCGACGAGCACTATTGTAGAGCTGGAAGCCGCGGGCGTCAGCGAGGTCTCTGCGGACCCGCGCGAGCTTGTGTACATGCCAGCGCCAGCTCCCGTGCCCGTGTGCGCCCCTCCACCCACCATGGCGCTGGCCCCCACGCATTTGGCTGCACCCGCCATGCCCGTGCCCCTGCCCATGCACGCCCCTCCACCCACCACGACACCGGTCCCCATGCATTTAGCTGCACTCGCCGCGCCCGTGCCCGTGCGCGCGCCCCTCACAGCGGCATGGGATGCTGCCATCGACCACTACCTCTCAGCGGTGCCAGTTGCCGTCCTCCCGTGCCCCGCCCGTTGATCGCACGACGACATGATGTTTGATTTACAACTGAAGAACATTTTGTGCTGCCTTGAAGACTTCGACAACAGCATCCCAGAGGACGACAACGACAACGACGGCGCGGCATGCCGCCTCCATCGCCGCTGGAAATAGTTTTTTGGGGTTTAATACTGTTTCTCGAATTCTCAATCATATGAATATAAATTCATAGTGTGACCGGATGAAAGATATGGTTTGAACGAACTTGCATTTTTCTCTCTTAATGTACAAACTTATTAAACAATTTTCTTTTGAAAAAAACGTCAATGGTATTTAAATATAAAACACTCATCACAAACGTTTTAGTTAGAACACCCATATGCAAACCGATAGCTTCCCCAAGAAGCCAAGGGAAAATGTGCCGAACATGATTTCTGCAGCTCTTGATCGCAAATGTTTTAGATAGAACACCCGTATGCAAAGTAAGAGCTATAGTCTTCCCTCGTAGTGCGAGTGCACCCCTTCAACACAAACAATTGTTTTGCATGACCCGTGTGCAACCACATAGAAACGATTGGGTAAGATTTGCATATGTCATTTTGGGTATGTTGCCATTTGTCAAACTGGAAAGATTGACATTTGTTTATCTAGTAACACTACCATTTGTCAACCTTGTAACACTTCAATTTGTCAAAATATGCAGCTAAAAATCACTAGCACCATCTAATTTTTGCAACTAAAATCACCAGCACTGTTCATATGGACACCACTAGCAGGCGTGAGTTGATGGACGCATATGCAAATGTACCATTGATTACATAAAACAAGTCATCAACCCACAACGACAACGAGGATACACGTTGGATTATAGATCTTTCCAACAAAACATTCTAGTAAAGTAAAGTTTTTCTCACACAACAAATAAAAAAGCGATGAAATGAACTTCAGCTCAACCACTCATCGGCATTGGAAACACTTGCTTTGAACCAAAAGTGATTCTCTAGGAAGGGCCAGCTACTGTCAATCTCGAGACCAACGCAGGACTGATCATCCAGGCTGAAGCGGGCTATGTTAGGACCCGTATTGTGATGGTAGGGAAGCATAGCAATGACCGAGGTATAGATACATTTGCTTCTCATAAATGTAAGTAACGTTGTGTCAACAGTAGCTGGATCGCCTTTCACTATCATTGGATAGTTTTGTCCAAGGAAGAGCGACTTTCCTCCAAGACTTTTAATACTGAACCAGGGAGAAGGTGTTGGCGCTAGTACACTAGTATCCATCCTGAATACCCTGCAACGAATGTTGGAATAGGTCCGGAGAGTGCTACCATGCAAGACAGTACCTGCTTCCTTAGTAACATCAGTAGTGCCCTATATACAGACAAGAAGAGGTGATCCATCGAAATAAGTTGCCAAGCGCCACCGAGTATATGGGTCATGCTTGTCCTCATGCTCATGATCATCAGCATCGTGATCTCCCCCTTGGTTATAATTTTTTCAAGTATAGGTGGTGGAATGTTCACAGGACCCTGGAAACACAAGAAGGTTAATTAGTAAAGGGAAACTAGCTAACCCGCATGCATGTGGATGAAACAATTATAATTACGGTGGAAGAAAAACGTACCGAAAGCATGATGATTGCATGCAAAAATAGTGCCACAAGTGGTGGCAGCAAACACAAGACCCTCGTATTGAATTGCATCACAGTACTCATCCGTGTACGGAAATTGATTTTTGAGCAATATCCATCGAGGTGTGGAAGTAAGGAAGGCAACAAGCTTGTCGAAGATAGCAACAACTTCGTAGTTCGTGTAATCCCAAGAGTGGTTGGGAACTCAACAAATTGCTATCTTCCATAGACGACAATCACCATGATCGTGTTTGAACTCACATAGATCATTTGTGTGCTCAACCCCTGGGCAGTCTGAGATTTTTGGAAGTGGAACCCGGTGACGAGTTACACATTCACAAGTTCCCACTCACAATTGTACCTAATATAAACAACCCAATCTTCATTTGCACTTGCCCAAGCCTTGCCCTCAAGCGATGGCATCTTAACATCACACATATCATTATCAAGCGGTATCAACTTGCACAAGGCGAGGCTTCCGTCATTCCCGCGCCAGTCAGTAGGGTCACGACGAAGAAGATAGGGGAGATCAAACCGCTCCTGGACCCTTGGGTTGCTTGTAATGATGTTATTAGTTGACTTGAGAATGGTCTTGAACAAACCTGCCATGCTAGCCGAGGTGATGACGTCGCACCGATCAATGAGTTCCTCCACCACGTCATCTTTCAGATTGGGGCAAGAATAACGGGGTCGTTTTCGGCCTATTCCCTCCATGGAGAAGATGATCAAACAATGGCAGAAGGAAGGGTGAAGGCAAATGGAGGGAGGAAGAGCGTGCGATAGCAGTTCCAAATCGAGAGGGAAAGGCGAAGAGGCGGTGGATGGATGCCACGGTACAAGAAGAGGCTACTGGGGAGCGAACGATTGCCCTAGAGGTCACATACTGACGACAAGGCCGAGTGAACCACATGCCGAATATCGCACACACCTTGATCTGGCTGACCGTTTCTTTTGTGTTGTCTAATCACAAATAGTTCATCCGAGTGAATTGTATACTGTACATCGCACACACCTTCATCTGGCTGCCCATTTCTTTTGTGTTGCCTAATCACAAACAGTTCATCCGAGTGAACCGTATGCTGTATATCGCACACACCTTCATATGGCTGCCCGTTTCTTTTGTTCCTCCTCACCGCAAATAGTTAACTGAACTGAACCGTATGCCCTGCATCGCACATGCAACTAAAATCTGAACCGTGTTTGATGCATCCGTCATCGCAAATGTTTTGCACCTTTTTTGACGGTTTTTTACACCACAGTCTGTGATTATTGCATCGCACACAGTTTTGTCGAAGGGTCTCTGATCGTAGTGTCACGTTAGCAGCATCCTGAAGTAGTGGTTCCAACAAGTTCCATTCAAATCATACCAAAACCATATATAATTTTTTAAATATATGAATACTTCATAAATTATGGATATGTCGGAGATGTATCAGCATCCCCAAGCTTAATTCCTACCCGTCCTCGAGTAGGTAAATGATAAAAGAAATAATTTATGAAGTGTGAATGCTAGCATAGTGCGTAAGTTTGATTAATGATAATTTCAATCACTTTTCCTAGCATCATAGCAGCACCTCTTTCTCATAAAACTCATCATGATAAAGTAGCAATTTAAAACAGAATTTTTGTTGTGGAATGCTACCTATCATATTCAACATATACACTTTTCTTTTATAGCATGGACATTTGGACTTGAATGATTCAAAGCAATAGTCTATAATTTGACATGAGGACATGAATACTTAAGCATATCAACAAGCAACCATGCCTTTCAAAATATCAACACTAAAGAAAGCTATCCCTAGCCCATTATGCCCAATCATTCATCCATTCATGAAATACACTTGAATATTAACTATGCCCAACGCACAAGTATGACAATAGTGTTCCCTAGTTGGTGCTTTATAAGAGAAGATGGAGAATCAATAAATTTTTTGCATAAAGTAAATAGGTAAGCCCTTCGTAGAGGGAAACATAGATTTGTAGAGGTGCCAGATCTCAAAGCTTAAATTTAGAGGTAAAATTGTTTTGAGAGGCATGCTTTTCCTGTCAACGAAAATGATCGAGAATTCCCAATACTTTCCATGCAAGATACATCATAGGTGGTTCCCAAACATAAAATAAACTTTATTCCTTTTTCCACCATTCTTTCACAATCCATGGCCAACCGTATCCATGGGTGCCTTCCATACCAACACTTCCCAAGGAATTTATTATTAACAACATAAATAAAATTTCTTTTCATTTCGGGACTGGGCATCCCTATTACCTGCCACACTCTCGTGCAATGATAAGTGAATAAACACTCATCTTGAGAATAAGACATCTAGCATGGAAAATATTGGCCACCCCCTGCCACTTCATGAGCGGTAGGGGCACACAAAAAGAAAATTCATTTTGAAAATTAGAGTTGACACATACAAATTTACTTGGAACAGCATGGAAATATCGCATATAGGTAGGTATGGTGGACTCATTTGGTGCGCCCCCTGAGCTTGTCGCCTCCTCGTGGCCCATCTGGACTCCTCCCGAAGCTTCCAGGGTGTCTTTTGGTCCAAGAAAAATCGTCAAAAAGTTTCGTTCCATTTGGACTCCGTTCGATATTGATTTTCTATAAAGACAAAAACAAAGAAAAAACAAGAACTGACACTGGGCACTAGGTTAATAGATTTGTCGACACTCTGGGAATGGGGGTCCCCAGACTTGGCTGCCTGCGGCCTGCGGCGTGGCTCAAAAGGGGGCCCCACGCGGCCCATCTTCATCAACACAGACCCAAGACCCTCGCGAGGGGCCAAGCCTCGCGGGGCGGACGACACGGAGCTTCCTCAGGCACGGCCTCGTCAGGCTGGCTCGCGAGGAGGCGGAGAGATCAAGGCGGGGTACCTCACGAGGTGCCCGTGACACAAGCCATGACGACCAAGGGTGCCAGGCGGGCGCCAGCCCGCGCAGTGCCCTCCTTTCCTCTTTGGTGCAAAGGGAGCAAGCGCAGGCGAGAGCATCAAGCAAAGGCACCCGTTTTGGTCCAACGAGACCAAGACCAGTCCAATGGCAGGGAGGAAGTCATTGTGGAGCCCAAGCCAGCGTCACCACTAGAGCCTTTGGCAGGCGAGGACCAACTTTAGTCAGGATAAGTGTACCAGATGTTCCGCTTAATATTTGGGAAGAGGCCCAGGGCCTTTGCCTATAAATAGGACTAGCCACCCCCAGGGTAGGAGGATCGGAATCAAGAAGGGAGAATCTAGAAGCCAAGAGAGAAACTAGCTAGGATCGAGATTGGAGAGAGAATCGAGAACAGAGAGAGAGAGAGAAGGGTGACTGAACTCCTCCTAGCAGTTCATCCCCCCAGCCAAGAATAGACCCTCGCGAGTCTGTTCTCCCTTGTATTGCTCATCATCATCAGCCCAAGACGCAATCCACCACACCACACACCGGAGTAGGGTATTACACCACAATGGTGGCCCGAACCAGTATAAACCCTGTGTCTCTTGTGCTGTTCTTTCCATAGCTTAGATCTTAGCGAGGCGGAGGGGCGCAAGTAGGTAGAAGGCGAAATCTCTGTGTGCACCCTAGTGTTCGAACCTCAAGGGTCTGCCAGAACCCGAAATCCGACATTTGGCGCGCCAGGTAGGGGTGCGCCGGAATTCGTCTTCCACCACCCCATTCTCCTCCGACCATCGCGTCCATGTCTGACGCTCGTCGGGCCCGCGCCGAGCGTCGGGCCGCTCTTGCTTCCCGCGTCGCCCAGACGGCTCCTGTCGGCGGGCGTCCTCGTCGTTCCCCGTCACCTGCCGTCAATGCCGCCAACGGCCCGGCGGGGGACGAGTAGCAAGCATCGTCTCAGCATCCGTCCGTGCGGCAAGACGGCCGCACCGCTACTCCCTCGCTCACCCCAGCTGGTTCTTCGTCCCGCGCGCTCCGCGCACCCATGGAGGCTCGAGCTGCGCTCATCGCGGCAAATGAGCTCCTGCGCTACTGTCCCGTCGACGACGTCTATGAAGAATGGCTCGACCGCGTCGCCGAGCTCGTCCGCACCGCAGGGGGCTCTCCTGCGCCGTCCGTTCCGCTGCACCGCACCCCGCCCCGCGTGGGCGACGAAGCTCCGGCGGCGCCCCAGCCGCCTCCTCCTCAAGAAGGCGCCATGGCTCCAAGGCACGTGGCCCCTGGGCGGAACCCGCTCCGTCAGGTGCCAGCGCGGCAAGAGCAGAGCTGCCAAGAAGTCCCTCGCCCGCAAGAAGCTGCCCGGGCGCTCCCTGCTCCAGCACGTCGTGACCATGCTCCTGCTCCCGTGCGTCAAGACCCCGCGCTGCTCCCAGCTGCAGCGCGTGGGGACATGCAAGACCAAGCTCTCCGCCACCCAAGGCCTCCCGTGGCCATAGCAGGCTGCCGTGCCTTCACCATCGAGCTACACAGCGTCGCGTGGCCCGGCAAGTTCAAGCCAGACCTTCCTCCTTGTTACGACGGCACGGCCGACCCTGCGGAGTTCCTCCAGCTCTATGAGCTTGGCATCGAAGCTGCCAACAGAGACGAGAAGGTCATGGCGAACTGGTTTCCCATGGCGCTCAAGGACGGGGCCCGCACCTGGCTCCTGAACCTGGCTCCAGGCACGATCTCCTCCTGGGACGAGATGCGCACCCGCTTCATCGCCAACTTCCAAGGTACTCGCGACCGGCCACCCGCCGTGAGCGACATGCGCCGCATCAAGCAACAACCCGGAGAGACCCTGCAGAAGTACATCCAACGCTTCAACAACGCACGCCTTAAGATTCCCAAGGTGACCGAGGAGGCCATCATCTCAGCCTTCTCCGACGGCGTGCGCGATGTCAAGATGAAGGAGGAGCTGGCGATGCATGAAGACCTGTGCACTTCCTTGGAGCTGTTCAACTTGGCAACCAAGTGCGCCAAGGCTGAGGAAGGGCGTCTCTCCCTCCTCGAGCTGCCTGCCGCAGACCCAGAAGAGAAGAAGCCCAAGGCCAGGGATGTGAAGCGCAAGGGGGCTGCCGTGCTCGCGGCAGAACCAGACACCAAGCGGGGCAGAGATCAGCCCGAATCTCCCAAGGGCAGTCGGTACTGTGTGTACCACGACCTCCACACCCACAACACCAATGAATGTCAAGAGCTCCGAGCCGTGCGAGAAGGAAGGATCGGCCGTCGCCCCGACCGCGGTGACCAGGGCTACGGTCGAGGAGGAGGAAGGAACGCAGGGCGCTGGGAAGACCGCTGCCCACGCCAAGGATGGCGTGATCGACCTCGCGAGGATTGCTGGCAAGACCTGCCTCGCGAGGGAGACTGGAGGGATCAGCCTCGCGAGGATCGCCCACAAGGCAACGCAGGCCTCCCTCCGCAGCCGCCGCAGCCAAGGAGAAATGAGGACCGCCATCAGGACGAGGGGGCTGGGGGCTTCCAGGAGCCGCGCGCGATCGCCTGCATCCTGGGCGGGGCTCAAGCCCCAGCCTCTCAATGCATCTTCAAGCAGTTCGCCCGCGAAGTGAATGCAGTCCTCCCCAAGCTCGAAGCCACGCGCCCTCTTAGGTGGTCGGCGTGCGCCATCATGTTCAGCTCAGCAGATCAGCTCAAGTGTGCGGCTACAGCCGGAGTCCTCCCGATGCTTTGTTCCCCAATCACCAGCAACGTGGTGGTCACCAGGACCCTTATCGATGGCAGGGCAGGGCTCAACGTCCTGTCCGTGGAAACATTCAACAATCTTCAAGTGCCCTACAACCAGCTTCAGCCAACCAAGCCTTTCTCTGGAGTCACCGACGGCTCCACGGTCCCGATTGGGCAGGTCCGCCTCCCTGTCACCTTCGGGGCACGCGACAACTACCGCACCGAGCTCATCGACTTCGACATCGCTCACATTCGCCTGCCGTACAACGCCATCCTTGGGTACCCAGCGCTGGCCAAGTTCATGGCCGTAACTCACCACAGCTACAACGTCCTCAAGATGCCAGGAAGTGGCAGAGTCATCACGGTGCCCTGTGAAGAGAAGGACACGGTGTGTTCCCTGGAACGAGCCTTTCAGGCCGCGTCACTGGAAGACCCGGATCGCGGAAGCAGGAGGCTTCCCGAGACCACCCCCAAGAAGAAGAAGACATCGTCCGGCTCGGCCCCTCAGGAGGCAGGCCCCTCAGGGCCCGCGCTTGCCCGGGGGGAACCTCCTTCCATCGCATAGGAAAGCGCGCCCGGTGCCCTCCTCAGGCAGGGCTCGGGGGCTCTCCCCTGGAGGGCCACCGACCTGGCTAAGGTCACGAGGGAGGCGCTTGGGCACCACATGGAGGCGTGTTTCGAAGCACGTTTCCCTCAAGAAGGAGTAAGGCAAGGAGAGCCAGACCCTCAGGAGTTCGTCAGCAAGGCCATTCAGGAGCTACAGGAGTCAAGAGTCATGAAAGGCGGCCGCCGCCTACCAGCTGTGGCTCCCCATCCAGGCGAGGATGGTGGGCTGTGCGTCTGCATCGACATACCAGGGCTCAATTGAGTCGCCTCTCTAGAGCGCCTCTGGCCCTTGCGAGTGGGGCGCTGCGAAGGTCCACCCCACAGCTATGTTCGCATGCCTTACGGCTTGCCGAATGCGGCTGCCACGTACCAGCGCCTCATGAGGGGTATCATGGAGGCTCAAGAGGCCAGGCGTTCCGCAGCCCTGGCGGAGATGGAGATGGTCCGCGAGGAGCCACCAGCGCCTCCGGAGCCTCCCGAGGCCCCTGGGCCTGGGGGCTCGTGAGGATCGGCTTCCGCAGCCCACCGAGTCTGCTACACCAACACTCCTTCGTCCTCAACATCATCAGGTGACATCTTTCAAGTTTCATTTCCACCTAGGAGCGCCCCCCAGGGCTGCATTATTCCCAGGCCATGTGGGTCTATCCCTGCGGCATGTACCCCTTTTGTGTCATGTTGTTAGCTTACTTTGTTGGGGGCGCCCCACGGGTTGCATCATCCCCAAGTCGCTCAGGCCAGACCCAGCGACATGTATCCCTTTTGCGTTTATTTCTGGCTATGCGTTCGACCCACCATGCTTGATTATTTGATGCCTGTCCACGGCACCTCTTCTTCTCCATGCCGACCACTTGCATGTTAAAGGGGGGGTACCTGAGCATCGCGACTCAGGGCTCTTACTGGCTCTCCAGCCCTTACCCTCTGGCCTTGTCCACGGCATCGCGACCTGGCATACCAGCGACGACTGAGACCAGCTCGAGGGCCGGGACCCGAGGACGTAGAGTGCCGGCATCTAACCAAATTTGCAGGGACACATCACAAGATAAGGCCCAGTGCCAGACGCAACCCGCCTAGAGGTAGGGCCCCGTGAGTCCCGCGCTGGCTCACGGGTGCCCAGATACACCTCGCCAGGCCCTACCGTGCCAGACACGTGTCAGGGCGGGGCTGTACACGCCCCGGGGGCTCCTCCCGGAGGGGAGCCCCCTCCCACGTACCAGTGGAAGCACCATGCTCCGCGCTAGCTGACGACACTGCCGAGGAGCGGCTATGCCTGTACACATACGGAAGCGCTATGCTCCGCGCTGGTGATAAACAACTGAGGGCGGCCCCCGGGCCGCATCAACCTCAGGGAGCCCAGAGCTCAGTGTCTAGCCTCATCGTAACGCCTCCCCTCAGGAGTGCCGCGCGAGGGGGCTGGGCACGGGGGCTGCGCCTAGGTCACGCCCAGACGCACGCCACCCAGCCAGGCCCCCACGGGCCTGGTTCATCGCGCGTCTCTCCCCGAGCGGAGCCAAGGTATGAAGGCCGTTTGAGCGTCAAGGGGGACTCCTGAGCATCGCGACTCAGGAGCCTGACTGGTCACGTAGCCCCTCACTCCTTAGTTCCGAAAGGCTAATGGCGGTTGAGGTATGCGCGCGGCCGGGCTCTGCAGACGTAGAACGGTAGATCCACCCACATCACACCTCCCTACTTGCTGTTCGTGTGCCAAGGGGGACTCCTGAGCATCGCGACTCAGGAGCCTAACTTGTCACGTAGCCCCTCACTCCTTGATCCCGTCCTGGTTTCCGGTCGGGGCTAACGGCGGCTGAGGAATGCGCGGGGCCGGGCACTGCCGGCGTAGAACATAAGCAAGTAGGAAGGAAAAGCGTAAATTTCAAGGAATTGAAAAGAAAATATTACAGTCCACACTATTATCTCAATGCCAAACGCAAGTTTAAACGCCTCCCCGAGGCATGATACATGTGCAGGAATTAAAGGCAGGACAGGAGCCACAACAGAGTCACTTGTCGACGGTGGAGCAGCGCGGAGTGGGTTCGCCTCATGGAGCAGCGGGGTCGGCAGCGCCTTGCTTAGGCTTGATGCTGAAGGCCCGGAACTTCCCCAGCAGAGCCTCCGCACGACCCTTCACGGCCTCGACAGCGGCAGCGGCACGCTCGCCGCTTACTGGCTCCAGCAGGCTGTCGAGGTCGACGCCGGGATCGCGAAGGTAGATGTGGGTGAGGACCCGCGTCAGCGCTGCAGAAGACAGGACACGCGCCTCGGCCTCGGTCGTGGGGCCAAGGCCAAGGGAAACATCTTCAAGAGCGCGAACCAGGAAGGGAAGCAGCTTGGCGGGGCCGTCCTCGGCGCCAGCCAACGGGCTCTCCAGGCCGCTGCCGTAAAGCGTCCTCAGCGAGGAGCGAGCCTTCGCCTCCATCTTCGCGAAGGCCCCGCGGTCCTCGGCAAGAACTTGGGCTTTGTCGTCCAGCTCGACCTTCCTCACCCCCAACTCCTGCTCCAGCGCGCCTAGGCAGTCACGGCGCCTCCTGAGCTTGACCTCCCTCTCCTTGACGGCCGCCTCGCGAGCCTTCACGCCTTCTTCCTGCTCTTGGCGAAGGCGGGCCTCTTTCGCGAGCTGGTCCCGCAGGCCTTGCAGCTCGTCCTCCAGCGCCTTGCAGTGGCCACGGACGTCGACCACCTCCCCCAGGGTTGCGTCACGAGCAGCCTTGCCTCAAGGACGGCCTGCCTCTCCTCATTGCAAAACGTCGAGGCCTGGACCAGCGCCGCCCGAATCGAAGCATCAGAGCGAATCCATCCCGAAGCCAGCTCCAAGCGCCCGGCCACCAAGCGAGGGTCGGCGCCAAAAAGATCCAGCCGCAGCCGGTCCATCTCAGCAGCAGCACGATCCAGAACGGCAGGAGGAGTCGGAGAGACAGCAGTCGGCAGAGTAGGAGGAGAAGGCGGCAGCGCGACCACAACATCCTGAGGCGGAGCCTGCTGCGCCCCGACGGCTGTAGTGGTGGCAGCAGGCAATGGCACCTCGGGAGTCACTTGGGCCATGGGGGCTGAGCTCGCCCCAGCCGGCTCAGCCAGGCCTCGCGAGGACGACCGGGCAGGAGAAGCCCGTGCGTCGCGGTCACCTTCCTTCGCGGGCAGAGGCGCTGCCATGGATGGAACCTCAGGAGCTCCCTTCGGCTTCTTTGCTGCGGGAGCCAGCCTGTCCAAGAGATGTGGACGTCAAGCCTTAGCAGCAGAACAAGAAATAAAGACAAGAATCAAGTGCTTACGGGTCGTCGCCAGTGAGCTCAGGCAGCCTCCGGCCAAATTTGAAGCCTGAAAGCCGGCTGG
Source organism: Triticum aestivum (assembly GCF_018294505.1). Lineage (NCBI taxonomy): Eukaryota > Viridiplantae > Streptophyta > Magnoliopsida > Poales > Poaceae > Triticum > Triticum aestivum. Next base: position 426,271,036 of record NC_057800.1, read on the forward strand.
AAGGGTCAACCTTGGGAAGCTTGGGAGCGGAAGGCGCGTCTGCGGTCCGCCTCGGGGACGGGGCAGACCCGCGGGAGATCAGTGTAACGCCCCGGACACACCCGCCGGTGGTCGTTACTCCTGGCGGGATCTAGACTGGCCCCACATATCAATACTAGTCTTTTCTGCGCACTTTGTCCTCACTCATGGGCACCCGGGAGCAACTTCCCGGTCGGTCACCCATCCTGACACTACTCCAAATCCTGACACTACTCCAAGCTGAGCACGCTTAACTTTGGAGTTCTGTCCAAATGGGCTACCGGAAAAGAAGGAATTCCTTATTGATATGAGTAGTCTATCATCCCTAGTAAGCCAGGCCATCACATACACCCCCACTTAGAGGAACCGACGTCCTCGTCGGGCCACAGGAACATTCCCTCTTGGCACATACGTCTGTGCTTCCAGTCCAGTACATGTGCCATGCCGTGTGCCACGACGGGTCACAAATGTCATGAACAACATGACCACGCACCTGTCCGCAACCATCCGTGTAACCGCGAGGGTCGGCTCTGATACCAACTTGTAACGCCCCGGACACACCCGCCAGTGGTCGTTACTCCTGGTGGGATCTAGACTGGCCCCACATATCATTACTAGTCTTTTCTGCGCATTTGTCCTCACTCTGCGCACCCGGGAGCAACTTCCCGGTCGGTCACCCATCTTGACACTACTCCAAGATGAGCACGCTTAACTTTGGAGTTCAATCCTTTTCCCGGGGTTCGAAATGGCAATGGCGCCACCGTACGCGATGAAGCTCGCGCACGCGGAAGCAGGACTGCGAGAGGTCCGGAGGTAGAAGTAGTGGCGCAGCAAGGCCACTGAGGGCTGCACCCCTACGTGAGCCTCGCAGTAATAGGCGAAGATTGCTAGGAGAAGGACGGAGTTGGGGTGGAGATGCAGAGCCTGTAGCTTATAATGGCGGAGGACAGAGAAGAAGAACTCGAAGAAGGGAGGCACCAGGCCAGCAGCAATGGCGCTTACAAAGAATGGATAGAAGGTGCTCCCTTGGCCCTTAGGGGTGGCGGAGCCAGCCTTAAACACCTTCGCCCCGTCGATGCCCTGCGCTGCCGCCATCCGGTGCAACCGGGCGAGGCTCGCCTCCGACACGTTCGGCGAGTCCAGGGCAGACGAGTACCAAGCTCTGGCCGGGGACTGACGAGGCGCCATGGCTTCCTAGGTCACGCGGTCGGAGTAGATCTGGAAATTTTGGAGGAAGGAAGGAGAGGCGCAAGAAAGGGGATCTGAGCAGCAACCGGAGAAAGCAAAAAGCAAAGCCTAGGCAGATGCCGCTCCTTTATCGACTCGCGCGGTTGCTGAGGCGCTCACGTCCAATCAACCACCACGCGGCGCCCAAGGCCGCAGGCTGTTAGGGCCTGCGGCGCTTCGCCCTTGCCCTTTCGCCTCCCTGCACGGCCAAGTTCGGGCGCGCCTTGGGCTCGGGGGCTACTGTCGGTGCTCTGGGAACGGGGGTCCCCAGACTTGCCTGCCTGCGGCCTGCGGCGTGGCTCAAAAGGGGGCCCAGCGCGGCCCATCTTCATCAACACAGACCCAAGACCCTCGCGAGGGGCCAAGCCTCGCGGGGCGGACGACACGGAGCTTCCTCAGGCATGGCCTCGTCAGGATGGCTCGCGAGGAGGCGGAGAGATCAAGGCGGGGTACCTCACAAGGTGCCCGTGACGCAAGCCATGACAACCAAGGGTGCCAGGCGGGCGCCAGCCCGCGCAGTGTCCTCCTTTCCTCTTTGGTGCAAAGGGAGCAAGCGCAGGCGAGAGCATCAAGCAAAGGCACCCGTTTCGGTCCAACGAGACCAAGACCAGTCCAACGGCAGGGAGGAAGTCGTTGTGGAGCCCAAGCCAGCGTCACCACCAGAGCCTTTGGCAGGCGAGGACCAACTTTAGTCAGGATAAATGTACCAGATGTTCCCCTTCAAAATGGCCAATTGTTGGCGCCCTTCCCGCTCAATATTTGGGAAGAGGCCCATGGCCTTTGCCTATAAATAGGACTAGCCACCCCCAGGGTAGGAGGATCGGAATCAAGAAGGGAGAATCTAGAAGCCAAGAGAGAAACTAGCTAGGATCGAGATCGGAGAGAGAATCGAGAACAGATAGAGAGAGAAGGGTGACTGAACTCCTCCTAGCAGTTCATCCCCCAGCCAAGAATAGACCCTCGCGAGGCTGTTCTTCCTTGTATTGCTCATCATCATCAGCCCAAGAGGCAATCCACCACACCACACACTGGAGTAGGGTATTACACCACAACGGTGGCCCGAACCAGTATAAACCCTGTGTCTCTTGTGCTGTTCTTTCCATAGCTTAGATCTTAGCGAGGCGGAGGGGCGCAGGTAGGTAGAAGGCGAAATCTCCGCGCGCACCCGAGTGTTCGAACCTGAAGGGTCTGCCGGAACCCGAAATCCTACAAGATTAGTCCCCAAAAATGATATAAAATAGCATAATAATGCATATAAAACATCCAAGATTGATAATATAATATCATGGAACAATAAAAAATTATAGATATGTTGGAGACGTATCAAGCATCCCCAAGCTTAATTTCTGCTCGTCCTCAAGTAGGTAAATGATAAAAACTATTTTTTGATGTGGAATGCTACCTAACATGTTTATCATGTAATCTTTCTTAATGTGGCATGAATATTCAGATCCATAATATTCAACAAAAAAGTTTAATATTGACATAAAGCAATAATATTTCAAGTATACTAAAAAGCAATCATGTCTTCTCAAAATATCATGGCTAAAGAAAGTTATCCCTACAAAATCATATAATCATGTCATGCTCTATCTTCTTAAGACAAAGTATTTATAATGCAAAGCTAGTGATAAGCCAAGCAATTGGTACATACTTTTTAACGCACTTCAGCCTTTTCAACTCTCATGCAATATATGAGCGTGAGCCATGGATATAACACTGTAGGTGGAATAGAATATGATGTTGGAGGTTGTGTGGAGAAGAAAAAAGGTGAAAGTCTTGCATTGATGAGGCTAATCAATGGGCTATGGAGATTCCCATCAATTGATGTCAATGCAAGGAGTAGGGATTTCCATGCAACAGATGCACTAGAGTTATACGTGTATGAATGCTCAAAAGAGAACTAAGTGGGTGTGCATCCAACTTGCTTGCTCATGAATACCTAGGGCATTTGAGGAAGCCCATCATTGGAATATCAAGCCAAGTTCTATAATGAAAAATTCCCACTAGTATATGAAAGTGACAAAATAGGAGACTCTCTATCAAGAGGAACATGGTGCTACTTTGAAGAACAAGTGTGGAAATGGATAGTAACATTGTCCCTTATCTATTTTTCTATCATTTTTCTTCTTCTTTTTCTCTCTTCTTTTTTCTTGGTCACTTTGGCTTTTTTTCACCTTTTTATTTAAGTCTGGAGTCTCATCCCGACTTGTGGGGGAACCATAGTCTCCATCATCCTTTCCTCACTGGGACAATGCTCTAATAATGAATATGATCATCACACTTCTTTTTACTTAACACACAAAATATTACAACCCAAAAATATGAATCTATATGAATGCCTTCGGCGGTGTACCGGGATGTGCAATGATCTAGCGTGACATGTATAAAAATATGAACAGTGGCGGAGCCACAAATACTATGTCAACTATATGATCATGCAAAGCAATATGACAATGATGATATGTGTCATAATAAAATGGAATGGTGGAAGTGGCATGGCAATATATCTCGGAATGGCTATGGAAATGCCAGAATAGGTAGGTATGGTGGCGGTTTTGTGGAAGATATAAGGAGTCTTATGTGTGATAGAGTGTATCAGTCTTATGTGTGATAGAGTGTATCATATCACAGGGTTTGGATGCACCAACGAAGTTTGCACCACAACTCAAGGTGAGAAGAGGCAATGCACGGTACTGAAGAGGCTAGCAAATTGCGGAAAGGTAAGAGTATGTATAATCCATGGACTCACATTAGTCATAAAGAACTCACATACTTATTGCAAAAGTTTATTAGCCCTCGAAGCAAAGTACTACTACACATTATAGGAACGAAGTATGTCTACAAGAGGGGGGGGGTGAATGGGAGTTTTAAAATTTTCTTTGGAAATGTCAAAACTCCCGGAACCTAGCAGCGGAGAGAATGAAAACACAGTATAGCGATCAAGTACGCGAACGAATGGAAACTAAAACATGCATCGAGACAAATCACATGATGAAACAGTTCGAATGTAAAGAGGAGAAGCAGATGTAACCAGTGATGCTCGATGGCGACAAGGAATTTGGTAGACCAGTTCGTCCTTCTGCACAAGGACTACATCTGGTTGGAGGGCTTGTGACTTAAGAGCATCTCCAGCCGCGCCCCCAACAAGGCCCCCAGGCGATTTTTTGTCCGCCGGCGCCGAAAAATGAAAACACAGTATAGCGATCAAGTACAAGTGAATGAATGGAAACTAAAACATGCGTCGAGACAAATCACATGATGAAACAGTTTGAATGCAAAGAGGAGAAGCAGATGTAACCAGTGATGCTCGATGGCGACAAGGAATTTGGTAGACCAGTTCGTCCTTCTGCACAAGGACTACGTCTGGTTGGAGGGCTTGTGACTTAAGAGCATCTCCAGTTGCGCCTCCAAAGGCCCTTTTTTTGCCGGCTCAGGCCGAAATTGGCACTGGCGGATCTAGGCCAAACCCAGCACGCTGGGGGGGGGGCGCTTGGGGGCGCCGGCCGAATCATTTTTGGCGTGAAAATCGGCGGCCCCTCCTTGGCGGCAACTCGGATGTTCTCGTCGCTTCGTCGTCCTCATCGCCTCGGTTTCCCACGGGGGAATCATTGCCAAAGCTGCCGCACGCTGCCGCGCCGATCAGCCTCCATTGATGCCTCACAGGCGGCGAAGTGAAGGCGGGGCGATGCGCGTCCCTCGCCCGCCATGCGTACACACGACGGCCACGTAGGCGCCGCCTATATAAGCCGCCCCACCGCACCGGTGAGCCACGCACAGACCTTGCTCTCCACTGCTGACGTCCCCATTCCTCCCTCTCTTCTCGCCTCACCCAATGGCCGAGCGCTTCCCAGGCGATGGCGCAGTGGCGAACGGATTCGGCCGCCGCCACCTTCGCGAGGACGAAGCTCGGCTTCTCTATGAGGCCGAGTACCCGGTCCCACCGGACATGCGGGTGCCCAGGGCATGGTGGATAAGAGCCAGCGGGGTCCCGGTGCCGCCGCCGCCCACCGGGGCGGCCAGGCGTTCAGAGATCACCCGTATCCGTTCCTCTCTGCCGCAGGCGGAGAGAGAAGGGTCGAGGTACGCCCCCGATAGCACGCTGTGGGAGCCGTACTTCCGTCGCCACCACGCCGAGCAGCTCGAGGCCACCAATGGCATCGTGCCCTCCGGGAAGCACAATGCTGACAGGCGCCGCTGATGGTGGGGCATGCCCGGTCGCACGCTAGAGGCCGTCCTCGAGTACATTGAGGGCGGCAACACGCCGAGGCTGGAGTACCCCGCTCCCCCACCTTCTCCCGCTGGTGTGGGAGCTCGTGGACGCCGAGACACATGGACCCGGCCTCCCCCTCCTCGTTCGGCGCTCGTTCGGCGCTCGTCCGGCTCTCCCTCCCTCCTCCCTGTCAAGCCGGAGCCCCAGGACGCGCCGATCAGCCGGCGCACCCGCAACTGCGGCGTCCGCATTGGCGAGTCCTCCCCCACCTCTGCCCGGCTCGTCAGACCGAAGGTGGATTCCGGTCTCCCTGCGGAGTACGAGGCCATAGCCCGGTCTGGCTTCTTCGACAAGGCCGCCCTAAAGTGGGCGCAGGATGACTACCTCCGCAACGAGATGGTCCGGCAGTGTCGAGCCCTGCAGGAGATAGCCGCCCACCAGCGTGGGCGCGAGAACGAGAACGGCGTGGTGATCCTCGACAGCGACGGCAATGAGGACGCCCCCGGACCGTCCAACCCGCCGCGCATCGGAGACCCTGGGCAGGGGAGCAGCAGGGACGACAGTCGTGGAGGAGGCGACGATGACGACAATGACAATGACGGCGGCGACTACACGTAGTTCTACAGGCTCCTCGGCATGTAGAGCTTCAGGGCGGCGGGCGGCGAGGAACGGCGAGGGCGACGGCGAGTCTAGTAGTGTCTTTTTTCTTTTTTTGTAAAATATTTGATGAACTCACCGAAGTTTGGTTAAATTTGCACCTTGTTTGTGCGCATGTGGGGCCGGATTTTGTTTTAAAAAAAACAAAATGCGACGTGTGGGCGGTGACTGGGGAGCATCACGCCCCCAACACGCGGTTTAGTGTCGGTTTGCCACCAGGCGATGATTTTACGCGCCCCTGGGGGGCCAACGGCTGGAGATGCTCTAACATAGGAGATAAACACTCTTTGCCATATTCTCCTCGATAATTGGTTCATCAACCAATGTCGATCACTCGTGGTAGATACTTGAGGCGGTCTCCGAACCTTTACAGACTTCTTCTTCGAGAACCACAATTACTCTTGGTCTCTGAAGAAATTGACACCTAACCGTCGAGAGAGTTTGCATCTCTCAAGAGTAATAGGCGGAGCGTACTGGACTTAGTTCGAGTGATGCTGAACCACTATCTAATTTTTCGGCTCTAGGGGTTTTCTATCGGTGGATTTTAAACTCAAATCACTCTAGAGAGGGGGTTGCTCAATAATCTTCTCACAATCTAACGGAGTAGCCACCGGACAACGCTGGTGCGGGGTGGCTATTTATAGCCGCAACCTTCCCTGGTGGAAAATGACCATTTTGGACACGCGGTCCAGCCAATGGCCAACCGACAAGTTCACAACGGTCCGATTTTGGAGCAATGGTAACATTACTTGAAGGCTAAGTAATGCTAACTCCTCGGTCTAAGACAAATCTCTCACAGCGAAGAAGATCACCATCTCTTGCTGGCAAGTATTTCCTCATAACACAAAGAGATTTCTCTCACAACTTTCATAGGATATGGGTTTAGCATCAGAGAATTAAAGCTCCCAACTCTACACCCCTCTTAATAGTGCGGTGGTCCTATGACTCAATAAAGAGAAGAGAAACAATGAAATAAATGTTATGTCTTCAATTCATCTTCAAACTTCTCGGTCACAGTCACTTCCTTTGGACGAGCACCGAACTAATTGCTTCGCGTCAGCAATTTGTTGAGGAGTCATTCTTGTTATCATAATCTTCAGTGATAACCTTCACTACTACGCAAGGGATTATCTTCATCGTTTGAATTAAACTCCTCTTGATTCTAGGGACCTGTTACTCTGTGTGTACTAGCAAACAAATAAGTCCCATACTGTTTATGTCAACAAGGTCCAAAACATATGGAGGCAAATTATTGCACCAACAATCTCCCCCTTTTTGGACGATTGTTGACAAAACAGATAATCATCAAAGTGAAGATAGATAAGTGAACAATAATTTGAACAAGAGTGAATATAAGTGTTACTTTGCTCGATGATGAAATAGACTCCCCTAGATGTATGCAGGGAAAAAATATATGAGACTAATTCTCCTGCAAATATTGAAGTATATAGAGGAAATTTCACTCATTCGAGACAATGATTCACATTGATGACATATAATCCATCGAGATCGTAGTGCTATCATTCATAACTTCCGATAACAATCCACCTGCAAAACAAATGCTTTGAGAGAAATCATGCAGCAGGCGGGGTTATTAACATTACAACACATGAGTTTTACAGCATTGAGCAGATAGGCTGAAATCTGAAGCTTCAACAGACACGAAACCAAACCAAGGGAAAACAGAAATCAAATCTATCAGGACTAGATGTAATTCCCCCTTGTTGTCAACTAGTGTCAAAAGGTGACAAATAACATGAGTGCAAAGCGCATAACTAGGTTCACTTAGCGGCATCTCCAGAAGAATTGTCCGAGGTCATTTCATCTTTGGAAGTGACTGGAATGGCTTCGTCTTCAGCAGATACAGATTTTCCTTCAGGAATAGCAACTTGGGACTGAGAGGACGAGGGCATATTTGGGTCAGCCACATGAGGAACATAGGATAGCACATTGCCTTCAGTAAGTTTCTTTGTTGGTGAGGTGGCTTGATACGTCTCGAACGTATCTATAATTTTTGATTGTTCCATGCTATTATATTATCTATTTTGGATGTTTTATATGCATTAATACGATATTTTATATTATTTTTGGTACTAACTTATTAAGCTAGAGCCCAGTGCGAGCTTCTGTTTTTCCTTGTTTTTGACTTTTACAGAAAAGGAATACCAAACAGAGTCCAAACGGAATAAAACTTTCACGATGATTTTTCTCGGACCATAAGACACACATAGGACTTGGAGAGGAAGGCAAAAGAGTCTCGAGGAATCCACAAGCCACAAGGGCGCGCCCTGAGGGCTTATGGGCCCCACGAGAGTCCTCCAACCCTAATCTTTGGCCTATAAATTCAGAAATATCCCCAAACCAACAGAAGCGTCCACCAAAATACTTTTTCGCTACTGTAACCTTCTATTCTCGTGAGATCCCATCTTGGGGCCTTTTTCGGCATCCTTCTGGAGGGGGATTCGATCACGAGGGGCATCTACACCAACTCTATTGCCCTTCCGATGAAGCGTGGGTAGTTTACCACAGACCTACATGTCCATAGCTAGTAGCTTGATGGCTTCTTCTCTCTTTTTGATTCTCAATACCATGTTCTCCTCGATGTTCTTGGAGATCTATCCGATGTAATATTCTTTTGCGGTGTGTTTGTTGAGATCCAGTGAATTGTGGATTTATGATCAATTTATCTATAGATATTATTTGAATCTTCTATGAATTCTTATATGCATGATTTCATATCTTTATTTCTCTTCGAATTATCGGTTTGGTTTGGCCAACTAGATTAGTTCTTCTTGCAATGGGAGAGGTGCTTAGTTTTGGGTTCAATCTTGCGGTGTTCTCACCCAGTGACAAAGTAGGGGTAGCGAGGCACGTATTGCATTGTTGCCATCAAGGGTAAAAAGATGGGGTTTTCGTCATATTGCTTGAGTTTATCCCTCTACATCATGTCATCTTGCTTAACGCGTTACTCTGTTCTTATGAACCTAATACTCTAGATGCATGTTGGATAGCGGTCGATGTGTGGAGTAATAGTAGTAGATGCAGGCAGGAGTCGGTCTACTTGACATGAATGTGATGCCTATATTCATGATCATTGCCTTGAATATCATCATAACTTTGCGCTTTTCTATCAATTGCTCGATAGTAATTTGTTCACCCACCATATTATTTTCCTGCAAGAGAGGAGCCTGTAGTGAAACCTATGGCCCCGGGTCTATTTTTCATCATATATTTTCAGATCTATAAACCAAAAATCCCCAAAATACCTTGCTGCAATTTATTTACTTTTACTTTGTTTTACGTTTTAGCAATCATTTATATCTATCTCTATCAGATCTCACCTTTGCAAGTGACCATGAAGGGATTGACAACCCCTTTATCGCGTTGGGTGCAAGTGTTTGATTGTTTGTGCAGGTTGCAGGATCGAAAGTATGTCTAGGGGGTGATTAGACTACTTGACCAAATAAAAATCTAGCCTTTTCCCAATTTTAGTTCTTGGCAGATTTTAGCAACATAGCACAAGTCAAGCAATCAACCTACACATGCAATTCTAAGAGTATAGCAGCGGAATGTAAAACAATTGCATATGAAGGTAAAGGGATGAGTTTGAGGGAGCTAACACAATGTTGACACGGAGATTTTTCATCCGTGGTTCTGATAGGTTGTGCTATCATACATCCACGTTGATGGAGACTTCAACCCACGAAGGGTAACGCTTGCGCGAGTCCATGGAGGGCTCCACCCACGAAGGGTCCATGAAGAAGCAACCTTGTCTATCCCACCATGGTTGTCGCCCACGAAGGAATTGCCTCACTAGGGTAGATCTTCACAAAGTAGGCGATCTCCTTGCCCTTACAAACTCCTTGGTTCAACTCCACAATCTTGTCGGAGGCTCCCAAGTGACACCTAGCCAATCTAGGAGACACCACTCCCCAAGAAGTAACAAATGGTGTATTGATGATGAACTCCTTGCTCTTGTGCTTCAAATGATAGTCTCCCCAACACTCAACTCTCTCTCATAGGATTGGATTTGGTTGAAAGAAGATTTGAGTGGAAAGCAACTTGGGGAAGGCTAGAGATCAAGATTTATGTGGTTGGAATGGAAAATCTTGACCTCAACACAAGTCTAGGTGGTTCTCTCTCAGAAAATATGTATTGGAAATGTAGACATGTTCTGATGGCTCTCTCCACGAATGAAGAGTGGGTGGAGGGGTATAAATAGCCTCCACACAAAATCTAACTGTGACACACAAATCACCAAACTCGATGGGACCGAATCATGAAACTCAGTCAGACCGATTTAGTTCAAAATGTGAACGTTAGGATTCTCGGTGGGACCGATTTCGTTAGGGTTAGGGCATAACGTAATCTCGGTGAGACCGATTACACAAACTCGGTGAGACCGATTTTGGTAATGGACTAACAGAGAGTTGGTCAGGCAAACTTAGTGGGACTGATTCTCTCATCTCGGTTGGACCGAAGTGTTACGAAAGGGAAATAGAGAGTTTACATTGCAATCTCGGTGGGACCGATCGCTCATCTCGGTTTGACCGAAACGTTACTAAGGGAAACAGAGAGATTACAATCCCATCTCGGTGAGACCGAGATCCCTATCGGTGAGACCGAAAAGACTAGGGTTTCTGGTAGTGGCTATGTGAACTCGATGGCGCCGGATAGAAAATTTTGGTGGGGCCGAGTTTGACTTTTGGTTTGGGACATATGTGGATGTGAGAAAGTAGTGGAGGGTTTTGGAGCATATCACTAAACATTTTGAGCAAGCACCTCATTAAGCAACATCTCATCCCTTCTTAATAGTATTGGCTTTTCCTATAGACTCAATGTGATCTTGGATCACTAAAATAGAAAATGTAGAGTCTTGTGCTTTGAGCTTGAGCCAATCTGTTATCCTTAGCATTTTGAAGGGTTCACTTTCTAATCCATGCCATGCCAACCATAGAGCTTTCCTGAAATATTCATCTTGGAATAGCATTAGCTCAATGAGCTGTATGTTGTTAGGAATTACCAAAACCACCCAGGGATAGTTGCACTTTCAATCTCCCCCTTTTTGGTAGTTGATGACAATATACATATCAAAGCTTCGACAAATGATAAATAAGATTGAAAAGACATCGTAGCTTTGAGAAGTATGTGATAAGCAAGAGCTCCCCCTAAATTTGTGCATTATTTAAAATTTGCTTTTGAATGCAAATGCACAATCGATTAGGATCATGGGTTACTCTTCCATGTCACATACATCTTGGTGGAGTGCTCAAAATGATCGAGATTAAAAGCATGCACTCATCACCAATCAAGTGAATGATCATATAAGAGATGTAAAAGATAGCATTATTCAACCAAACATCAAGGGACATGCCATCAACTTGCTGCACATATTTGATGTCCCACAGGTGACCAAACTTCTGTGGGACATCAAATATGTGCAGCAAGTTGATGGCATGTCCTATGATCATCTTGTGATCACCTGACTTGGGTAGCAGTGTGTGCCTTAATATCCAGTTGATTGTTGGCAGACCAGACAACAGGTAATGGACAGATCCAAACTTATGTGTATCCAAGGCAGCATCTGGGATCTCCTTGTACATCTTGGCCCTTGTGTTGTGGTCTTTCTTCTTCTCAGCATATACATCCAAGTCATCCTCACTTTCTTTTGGGGCATTGATCAACTGAGCCCGTTCATCAACAGACGACTGGTACCTGGTACCCTCAGACATCCAAACGATCTTCCCATCTGCACAGATATGGGCAGTGGAGTAGAACTGCATGATCAGCTCATCATTCCACTTGGTGAGCTTTTGTGCAATGAATTCATCAACTCCACATGCCTTAAAACTGTCACACTCCAGGATAGTGATCTTCATTCTTCTGGATGTACTCCAGTCTACCCATCTCATATCACACACAATGGGCTTCTTGTCAAGCAACACTGTCTCATAGAAGTCCTGCTGTTCCTTAGTGTGAAACCTGTAGTCCACAGCAGTTCTTCTCCTGATAGCATATGGATCAGACTCTCTCCATAGTCTCAATTCTGCATCCTTCCCGATTTTCATGTTTTCTGCAACTGGATGTGCATCATTGTGGTCAGGGATCTTGGGTTTCAGCTTCCTTAGCACTTGAGTTTCATCTTCTTCAGCAGCTTCAGGCACTGGGGCCTTGTTCTTTTCCTCAGCAGAAATGTTTCTAGTGCTTCTCTTGGGCTTCTGAGCTGGAGCAGCTGCCTTGGGAGCAGCTTTGGTCTTAGATGGAGCAGCCCCTACTTTGATTGCATCTCCCATGAGCTTTTGAGCTTTGGGTGCTGGTGCAGCATCCTCTTCCTCTTCATCACCATCTCTCATAATTGATGATCTGCCAAGCACTCTGGCAGTGGTCTTCCTGACCCTTTCCTTCCTTTTCTTGCCTTCTCCAACTGCCTCTTCAGATGGCTTGGAGGTTTTAGCAGTGGATGCTCTGGCCTTAGACATGGGGACTCTCTTTGCCGGTGCCTTCTTATGCATCCCTGGCTTGACTGTAGCAGCTGAGCCATACTCCTTTTTCAGCACCTTTTTCTTGGAGCTGACTTCTTCCTCAATAGCCACATAATCCTCATCCTCGGAATCTGAGGTCTTCTTCTTTCTTGTTCTGGTGGCTTCCTTTGGCAAGTTACTTGGTGTGCTCCTGCTGCCATCATCAGATGAACTGGAGGGACTAGTGCCCTCACTCAGTTGAACCTGCTCCTCAGACTTGTTCTGGCTGTCACTTTGGTCAGACATCGTCCAGGCAAACTGCCAGCAGACCCTGTGAATAGATTATAGATGAGGTAGAGTAGATGAGCATCACAAAGTACAGGAGTTTTGCAAAACAATTGACTCAAAAACTTAGTTTTAGTTCTTCACAAAAAGCATTTCAGATCTACCGATTTGTAAACTCGGTGATACCGAAGCAGTTTTTTGGAACCTAAACTAGTGAACTCGGTCAGACCGCGTCACAGTTCGGTGGCACCGAGACTGCTAGGGTTTCACAGGGAATTGAACTCGGTCACACCGATTTGCAATTTTTGGTCAGACCGAAAACGCGTGTGCTGTGGCCTAAGCCAAAATCGGTGAGACCAATTTCTACAACTCGGTCGGTCCGAGATGAATTCCACGGAGACCTAACTCTAAATTTTCAAATCAAAACTAATCTACGAGATGTTTTCGCTGGACAGGATGATTTCAATCGAGGCAAAGATCATGGCAAAGCAATGTGCTAAGAATCGGAGTTAAGGATTAGCACAATGATCAAGTTCGTACCCTAGTTCGGCGACGAACTTGCTACGGCAGCAACGGCGGTGAAGATTTCCGTTGACGGTGGCGGAGACCAGCGGCGGGAGGTCGCTACCGACAGAGGACAATCCGAAGACCCGAGGAGGCAGAGTAGGTTATGCGCGGGCGAGGAGGTTTGGAAAAATTTCCAAATTTTGGCCGTCAGTATATATAACCTGACCCTATAGGTGTGACCGAGTGGAACAACTTGGTGGCACCGAGATGTAAAAATGCAAGCAGTTACTGCAACTCGGTGTGACCGAAAGGTTCTAATCAGTTGCACCGAGATTGAAAAACCCTAGATCAACTTAGTGACTCAGTAGGACCGAAAAGGATGAATCGGTCAGACCGAGATGCACAAAGAGGTTTTGGAGGTTTAAGTCTATGACGAATCGGGAACTCCGAGTGCTCCTCACACAGAGTGGTTCGAATCTGACTTGATCAAACGTTGTGATGTAGCATGAATAGAGTTTGAGACGAGGAAATCATAGATAGCTAGAGGGAGTTCTTAGGTATTCTTGTCCATCCATTTGGCAAAAGAGAAAGAGCCAAACAATCAAAACAACAAATGGATGTCCTCGAATGAGTAAAATATGCAACCAACATGCTCACACAACAAAATGGCAAATGAAATATGTGACAAAGCATGCACAAACACTCTAGCATCTATCAAGCAATTTGGCGATGACTAGGTCATCTATATATGAGTATATTGACTTAGGAGTCAAATGAGAACATTTGATCATAGGTCATACTCATCGTTTAAGCACAAGTGGGGTCACCACTTTTACATAAAGCATTGTTGTGTTCACACCATTAGAGTTGCTTTTAGCTCAATTGGTTGGAGTAAAGCTCCCCCTAGATGTGATATCCCCCCTTAGAGGGATGAACTAACCTTGGGTTTTGTCGATGATGACTTCATGTAGGTGTTGAAGATGTAGATGCTCAATGTTGATGTAGATCATTTGGAGCAATCCTTTGGAGTGAGTTGCACTTTCAAAACCTACACGGGTTAGTCCCACAAGGAACAAACAAGGATATCCATAGACATAGAGTGATGCATACACAAGATGATGTCCATGAAGGCATTAGGTTACCTTGTTCCTTGTCTTACCAACAAGAGGGTTTGTGACTCCTTGAACTAGTGCAAGATATGGAAGTTGTTTGCACTTGTCCTCGCCAAAATGATAAGAGTGAAGTATGTTGGCGGAGTCACCCTCAAGAACTCTCTAGTTCTTCTTCTTTTGGATCCACACCATCTTGATGGGCACCCTTGGAGTTGTAGTTGTACTTGATGAAGTAGAACTTAATGTGGTCTTGGGAACCCACTTGACCAAGGCCTTGGGTGCTTCTTCAAATGCATCAATCTCCTCTTGAAGCTTGTCCTTGCCTTTTTTGCTTGTGGTCTTGTGGTGGAAGATCATCTTGACGTTGTGTCCCTTTGAAAGAAGTAAGATCATACTTCTCTTGTTGAGGAACAAACTTCGTCTTGGGGTATTGATCTTCTTCCCACTCAACTCCATTGGCATTGAACTTCCGTTCAAAACCAACACCTTGATTCTTCTGGTGTCTTCCTTGCTTGCGTACAATTTCCTCAAATTGCTTACTCTTAGCAAGGCTCTTGTAAACACCTTTCTCTATAATTCCCTTGAATACCTATTTTCTTGCTCAAGTGTAACTTGGCTAAGAGAATCATTGGTGGAATCAAGAGAACTACTAGAAGCAACGATATTGGATTTAGCATGATTGTTGTTACTACTAGATGAAGAATCTTTCTTGCTCTTGTTGCTAGATTTAACTTGTGGCATATAAGTAGACAAGAGTAAACGCTTGGCAATGTAAGAAGAACTTTTCTCGCGAAGATCATCATTGATTGCCTTTAAAAGCTGATGCTCTTGCTCAAGGTTGAGCTTTTCAAAGCATAGCTTATCATGAGTCTTCAAAAGTTCTCGATGATTTTCCAAGGTAGTTTCATGAGCTAACTTAAGAGTGTTTAGTTCTTTAGTTAGACACTCAATCTCCTTCTTATCATCATCATTCATTTTATCTTGATTAGCATGATTAATTGACGTTTCATCATAGTTTTCATCACTAGAGTTGTCAACAAGTAAATCATCATCACCTAGCAAATCATCTTCATCACTATTGAAATCAACATACTCGGGATGTGTTACCTTTGGACCTTTGGCCGTGAAGCACCTTCCAATTCCTTCATTTGGTGAGTCAAATATGTTGTAGGAGTTGGTTGACACAAGTGCTAGATCGGAAACACATTCATCTTGAGTATATTCGGAGTCAGAGTGATAACTTCTTTTGGAGTGATTGTCGGAGTCGGAGCCGGGTACCCATTCACCAACATGAGCTTGATGTATTCTTTTTGTGTAGCTCCTTGATAACTTTACGAATCCTTGCTTCTCCGAGAGAGTTTTCGTTCATAACGATCATCTCTACTCATCCTTTCTCTTGGTGGCGATTCTTCTCTTCTTCTTCTTCTTTTGGGAGAATCTTCTCTTCTTTTGTAGGGAGTCGTACACTCATTGGAGTAGTGTCTGGGTCTTCCACAATTGTAGCAATTACGCTCACGACTAGAAGATCTTTTGTCATTGTAGGACCTTGACTTGGAACTTCTTTCTTTGCTTCTACTCTTGTAGAACTTGTTGAAGTTCTTTACCATTAGGCTCAATTCTTCATTGAAGGTTTGTTTCTCGCTTGATGATGTGGGAGCATCACATGAGGCTTTGTAAGCACCACTTGAATTGTTGTGAAGCTCTTCCTTATCCTTGAGTGACATCTCATGAGCAACAATTCTTCCAATGACTTCCGTTGGCTTGAGATATTTGTAATTGGGCATCATTTGGGTCAATGTGCACATGGTATCATATTTTCCATCCAAGGCTCTTAGGATCTTCTTGATGATGAATTTGTCGGTCATCTCTTCACTTCCTAAGCCGGCAATCTCATTTGTGATGAGAGCAAGCCTAGAATACATTTCAGCGACACCTTCACCATCCTTCATTTTGAACTTGTCAAGTTGACTTTGAAGCACATCCAATTTGGATTCCTTGACGGAGTCGGTACCTTCGTGCATATCAATCAAAGTATCCCAAATTTCCTTTGCATTCTCAAGACGGCTGATTTTGTTGAATTCTTCGGGGCACAATCTGTTGAAGAGAATATCACAAGCTTGAGCATTGTATTGTAGCATCTTCAACTCTTCCGCGGTAGCTTCACGGTTTGGTTCTATCCCATCAAAGAATTCACCTTGCAAGCCAATACACACAATAGCCCAAATGGCGGGTATATGTCCAAGAATATGCACTTTCATCTTATGCTTCCAACTAGCAAAATTTGTACCATCAAAGTAAGGACCTCTACAGTGGTAATTTCCCTTGCTAGACGGCATACTCTCCTATGTTGTGAAACCAAGGCTATGACCACCAAAAGCTATGGAAATCAAAGCAAATGGAGACCAAAGCTCTGATACCACTTGTAGGATCGAAAATATGTCTAGAGGGGGGGTGATTAGACTACTTGACCAAATAAAAATCTAGCCTTTTACCAATTTTAGTTCTTGGCAGATTTTAGCAACATAGCACAAGTCAAGCAATCAACCTACACATGCAATTCTAAGAGTATAGCAGTGGAATGTAAAACAATTGCATATGAAGGTAAAGGGATGAGTTTGAGGGAGCAAACGCAATGTTGACACGGAGATTTTTTATCCGTGGTTCCGATAGGTGGTGCTATCGTACATCCATGTTGATGGAGACTTCAACGCACGAAGGGTAACGGTTGCGCGAGTCCACGGAGGGCTCCACCCACGAAGGGTCCACGAAGAAGCAACCTTGTCTATCCCACCATGGCCGTCTCCCACGAAGGACTTGCCTCACTAGGGTAGATCTTCACGAAGTAGGCGATCTCCTTGCCCTTACAAACTCCTTGGTTCAACTCCACAATCTTGTCGGAGGCTCCCAAGTGACACCTAGCCAATCTAGGAGACACCACTCTCCAAGAAGTAACAAATGATGTGTTGATGATGAACTCCTTGCTCTTGTGCTTCAAATGATAGTCTCCCCAACACTCAACTCTCTCTCATAGGATTGGATTTGGTATAAAGAAGATTTGAGTGGAAAGCAACTTGGGGAAGGCTAGAGATCAAGATTTATGTGGTTGGAATGGAAAATCTTGACCTCAACACATGTCTAGGTGGTTCTCTCTCAGAAAATATGTATTGGAAGTGTAGGCATGTTCTGATGGCTCTGTCCACGAATGAAGAGTGGGTGGAGGGGTATAAATAGCCTCCACACAAAATCTAACCGTTACACAAAAATCACCAAACTCGGTGGGACCGAATCATGAAACTCGGTCAGACCGATTTAGTTCAAAATGTGAATGTTAGGATTCTCGGTGGGACCGACATGTCAACTCGGTGGGACCGATTTCGTTAGGGTTAGGGCATAACGTAATCTCGGTGAGACCGATTACACAAACTCGATGAGACCGATTTTGGTAATGGACTAACGGAGAGTTGGTCAGGCATACTCGGTGGGACTGATTCGCTCATCTCGGTTGGACCGAAGTGTTACGAAAGGGAAACAGAGAGTTTACATTGCAATCTCTGTGTGACCGATCGCTCATCTCGGTTTGACCGAAACATTACAAAGGGAAACAGAGAGATTACAATCCCATCTCGGTGAGACCGACATCCCTATCGGTGAGACCGAAAAGACTCGGGCTTCTGGTAGTGGCTATGTCAACTGAACTCGGTGGCGCCGGATAGAAAATTTCGGTGGGGCCGAGTTTGACTTTTGGTTTGGAATATATGTGGATGTGAGAAAGTAGTGGAGGGTTTTGGAGCATATCACTAAGCATTTTGAGCAAGCACCTCATCCCTTCTTAATAGTATTGGCTTTTCCTATAGACTCAATGTGATCTTGGATCACTAAAATAGAAAATGTAGAGTCTTGTGCTTTGAGCTTGAGCCAATCTTTTATCCTTAGCATTTTGAAGGGTTCACTTTCTAATCCATGCCATGCCAACCATTGAGCTTTCTTGAAATATTCATCTTGGAGTAGCATTAGCTCAATGAGCTATATGTTGTTAGGAATTACCAAAACCACCCAGGGATAGTTGCACTTTCATAGGTGCATAGATTGCAGACTTGCATGTATCTCCTACTAGATTTATACATTGGTTCTTAACTGAGGGAAATACTTATCTCTACTTTGCTGCATCACCCTTTCCTCTTCAAGGAAAAAACCAACGCAAGCTCAAGAAGTAGCAGGAAGAATTTCTGGCGCTGTTGCCGGGGAGATCTACATCAAGCCTATCAAGTACCCCACCATAAACTCTCATCTCCTGCATTACATTATTTGCCATTTGCCTCTTGTTTTCCTCCCCCCACTTCTAAAAGGATTTCAGAAAAACACAAAAGTATTTGCCTTTTTAGTCTCTCTTTTCCGTCCAATCTTTTGTTTGCTTGAACTCATCATTATGAGTGACTTTGGTATGGCAGAAACAAATGATGGCCTAACTCCTAAAATTGGACGAACATGCAATCTGGATGCTAAATTTTTTGTTTTGGGACAAGGGAATTTCATGGGAAAAGAACATATACATGAATTTTTCAGTTGTGTAGGCAATCTGCCTCTAGCGGATACTCCCATACTTAAAAGAACTAAAACCTATGCAGAAGCTATTTCAGCACTAGTTCTGAAATTTGAAAGTAGATTTATCTGTACCCATCCTACCTTGCAAAGATTGTTTTATGAGTTACCCATTATAAAGGATCCTAAAGCTAAAAAGATAGCTACCCAAGTTCTTAAGAATGAATTTGATCATATAGTGCGGGAAGACAGGGAATTTTTTGATCATTATGGTATAAACCGTGAAAAACCAGTGATAGATGAGACCCTTTACAATAGTGACTATACTTTGAGACATTTGTTTGGAAATAATCAATTTTTTATGAAAACCTTAAAAAGAAAATCCCCGTTTTAGATATGATCCAGCAAGTTTTCAACGATGTCAATCAACAATATTCTTGGATTGTAGCCGGAAATCAAAGGGGATACGTAGATGGGTAGCTTAATGATGCCAAAATTTCTATGGATAATGTGTTCCAAGTTATCTTTGCAAAATCTTCCGACGAGAACACATCTGTGGAAAAGAATACCAAAGATGACAATACCTAGATCTATGTTTTATGCCTAGCTAGGGGCGTTAAACAATATCACTTGTTGGGAGGCAACCGAATTTTATTTCCATTTTTTGGGTTTTGGTTCTGTTTTTCAATAAATACACATTATTGCCTCTGTAGTTTGTGTTTTGGTGTTTTAATTAGAGTTTGAGCCAAGTAAGACCTTTGGGATGGCTTATGGTGATAGTTGATTTGATCTTGCTGAAAAATAGAAACTTTTGCGCTCAGTAAAACAATTTTTGAAAATCATAGAAGCATGCTTTTGATCTGAATTCTTTACAAAAGATTGATAGGAAAATCTCCCAGCTTGTCCTAATTTTTCAAAAAAATTGGAGTTACAGAAGTATACAAAGTTTTCATATTGCTATAAACTGTTCTGTTTTTGACAAATTCTGTTTTCTATGTGTTGTTTGCTTATTTTAATGAATCTGTGGGTAGTATCGGGGGGTGGGGGGTATGAACCATGGAGAAGTTGGAATACAGTAGATATTACAACAATATAAATAAAGAATGAGTTCACAACAATACCAAAAAGTGGTGATTTATTTTCTTATACTAACGGATCTCATGAGTTTTCTGTTGAGTTTTGTGTTGTGAAGTTTTCAAGTTTTGGGTAAAGATTTGATGGACTATGGAATAAGGAGTGGCAAGAGCCTAAGATTGGGGATGCCCAATGCACCCCAAGGTAATATTCAAGGACAACCAAGCATCTAAGCTTGGGGATGCCCCAGTGAAAGGACCACAATGTCGCCTAGAGGGGGGGGGGGTGAATAGGCGTTTTAACAACTTCTACGAATTTGTCTTTATCCTAATGCAGAAATAAACCAAGCGAATACTTTTCAAGAATAAATCCTAAATATACTTGGCTCAACTAAGTGCACCAACAACTTAATGTAAATGAGGTGAGCACAAGAAGGATACTAAACAAGCACAAGTAAGTTACACAAACTTACTTGACAATATCACAAGATATGTAAGTGTATGACACAAGTTGGCAATTCACACTAAACACAAGATATATCAACAGTAGCAAGTATGAATTGCGGGATATAAAGTGTAGGCCTAAATAATCTCTTCAAGGAAATGGCCAACACAATATAATGAGGACAACAATATATAGTGAATGCAAGGTCAAGAGACCAAAATAAACCACCAGTAGTGGCTAGGGTTAGAGATAACCGAAGACACGGAGACGAGGATGTATCCCGATGTTCACTTCCTTGGAGGGAAGCTAGTCACCGTTAGAGAGGTGGATGTTACCACGAAGGCACACCAACGCCACGAAGGCTCACCCTATTCTCCCTTTGAGACAACCGCAAAGGCGTTTCTGAACCACTAGTGGTAGACCTTGAGGCGGCCTCCAAACCTTCACAAACTTTCTGGGGGCAAATCACAAGTTGATTCCTCACCGGAGCACTCCTACCGCCTAGGAGTCTCCAACCTCCAAGAGTAACAAGATCAAGGGGAAATGCTCAAGACTTGCTCAAATCACGAATTCCTTTGGTCACAAGAGGGAGAGGGAGATGATCTATCACTTGATTGGAAAATCTCTCAAGAACTCTCATGAATCTCTCTGGGATCTAAGCTTTAGTGTTGGAGAAGTGAGAGGGAGCCTTCTTGTGTTCTAGGGTTCTTATGAATGTGTTGCTCTCCCTTCTCCAGGGGTGGAAGAAGGCTATATATAGTGGTAGTGCAAATATGGCTGTTGGAGTGTAAGTGGCTGTGTCGGGCCGGACATCTGGCGGCTGAGAAATGTGAACACGTACATAGAAAAACATAGCCAATGTACAGGTCCCGGACATCTGGCCAAAGTTGGGGCTCTAGACATCCGGAAAAGTGTCGGACATCCGGTAGACACAACCAACATTTCAACATGCTCTCTGGATATCTACGGCTGGATTTCCGGGAGGATCCCGGACATCCGGGGCGTCCTCGGAGCCCGGACATCCTACCAAGTCCTGGATATCCGGCCAACACAAAAACTACAGTCGCCCCAAAAGTAAAACACGCATAACTTTCTCATCCGGACTCCGATTTTGATGATCTTAGGCTCGCTTTGAAGCTAGTGAAAAACTCCAGGTCCTCACATAGATAACCACCCAAGGTAAGCCAAAATGGAGGGTGCAAAGTATGCAAAGGTTAGACATATACTTTGGGGAGCCTAGTTGGCTTTGGATTTTCTTTGGTAGATGTGTAGGCATTTTGTATTTGCAAAGTATAGGAGTGAAATATGCCTATGTTGAAATATGATGTGAGGAAGAATAGAAATAGAAGATGTCGACTTGAGAAAATCCATCACTAACCCCCTTGATCCCCTCTTAATAGTGCGGGATCCCTATAACTCAAGAATCATAAAATAACTATACTAGATAGCTTCCAGAAACTCATTCTTGAGCATATATCCATTTTGATGGCATTGATCCTCACATCTAAAGCCAAAGGAACTAATATCTTTGACTAAAGCATTCCAATTAAGCTTGATGTTGACATCTATGCTTGGCTCAATTTGGAACAATGATCTTGATCATGAAACTTGTTGAAGGCTTCAAATAGCTCCCCCATAAGCCATGTAGGGGGCATTGCATTGTATTCATCTCCATACGTTCATGTTGAGATCATACACAAGCTTCAAGAATGCAATCCTTTGAGGTGGCTAGCTTGAACTTGCCCTTGTCAACCATGAACATCAACACTTGATGTCATCCTCTCATGGGCACTTGAAATCTTTCTCTTGATGTAAGTCCATGAGAATCACCATACCACAAGATATCATGGGGCAATGATTTGTGCTTGTGTGGTGACCATCTTTGAGTTCAATCTTTGATCTTCATCTTGGCCAACATTTATATTTGCTCCATGACTAATCTTGGTGTCTTAAAGGCCCTATTGACCTCTTCACTATGATTTATTGCTTCAAGACATGATCACCAATATCTCAATTCACTATGTACGTATCAAGTTTCTCCATGAATATCATATTGGACATCATTTGCTCGTTTTCATGCTCCACCATAGTATCTTGAGAGGCACAATGAATTCTTCACTTGAATTACTTGCTTCAAGAAATAATCATCCATGACTCAACATATGAGCTCATCATGATCCTATATTCAAGCCACATGCAGAATTCTTCTCTTTAATCATTCTCTCCAGATCATGATCCATCATGGCTCACCCCATAAGCCAAAGCATGAAGACCCCTGAGATCCTTCAATGAACTCCATATAGATCACATTTTGTTCGTCACATGGAATTCATCTTGATCATATTCGATTCAGTCGTTGAGCTCAATCTTGATGCGCAACTATATGTATATGGCATTCATTCCGAATCCATTCAATATTCTTCTTTCATCAGCCAAGGAACAAGCCTTCATATGTAACTTGATGCCATTGTTTATTCATAGGAATTGTCATTCATTATCAAGTAGCAATGCATATATTTGTGTTGATGGATTTCATCCTTCAATTCATCCAGTACTCTTCATGCATTTACAAATGGAAATTTCCTTCACATGTATATCTCAATTCAAACATTAGTCCATAATGATTGTCATTAATTACCAAAATCACACATGGGGACTACATGTACTTTCACCCGAATGGCATCCCCTCTTTCGTCTTCGTATATCGGTAAATTTACTTGAGGCTATATTTTTATTCACCGCATGATATGTGTTTTGCTTGGAGCGTCTTGTATGATATGAGTCTTTGCTTTTTAGTTTGCCACAATCATCCTTGCTGTACACACCTTTTGAGAGGGACACACATGAATCGTGAATTTATTAGAATACTCTATGTGCTTCACTTATATTTTTTGAGCTAGGCAATTTTCTCTAGTACTTCACTTATATATTTTTAGAGCACGATGGTGGCTTTATTTTATAGAAATTGTTGAACTCTCATGCTTCACTTGTATTATTCTGAGAGTCTCTCTAAAAAGCATGGTAATTTTCTTAGGTTATGAATTTAGTCCTAATATGATGGGCATCCAAGAGGGATATAATAAAAACATTCATATAAAGAGCGTTGAATACTATGAGAAGTTTGATTCCTTATGATTGCTTTGAGATATAAAGATGGTGATATTAGAGTCATGCTAGTGAGTAATTGTGGATTGGTAGAAATACTTGTATTAAAGTTTGTGATTCCCGTAGCATGCACATATGGTGAACTGTTATGTGATGAAGTCGGAGCATGATTTATTTATTGATTGTCTTCCTTATGAGTGGCGGTCGAGGACGAGCGATGGTCTTTTCCTACCAATCTACCCCCTAGGAGCATGCGTGTAGTACTTTGTTTCAATAGCTAATAGAATTTTGCAATAAGTATGTGAGTTCTTTATGACTAATGTTGAGTCCATGGATTATACGCACTCTCACTCTTCCACCATTGCCGGCCTCTCTAGTACCGTGCAACTTTCGCTGGTGCATTACACCCACCATATACCTTCCTCAAAATAGCCACCATACCTACCTATTATGACATTTACATAGCCATTCCTAGATATATTGCCATGCAAATTCCAATATTCCGTTTATTATGACATGCTTCATCATTGTCATATTGAGTTGTAATTTTTGAGTTGTAAGTAAATAAAAGTGTGATGATCATCATTATTAGAGAATTGTCCCATGTGAGGAAAGGATGATGGAAGCTATGATTCCCTTACAAGTTGTGATGAGTCTCCGGACTTTACAAAAAATAAAAGAGGCCAAAAGACGCCCAAACAAAAAAATGATAGAAAAGAGAGAAGGGGCAATGCTACTATCCTTTTACCACACTTGTGCTTCAAAGCAGCACCATGATCTTCATGATAGAGAGTCTCATATGTTGTCACTTTCATATACTAGTGGGAATTTCTCATTATAGAACTTGGCTTGTATATTCCAATGACGGGCTTCCTCAAATTTCCCTAGGACTTCGTGAGCAAGCGAGTTGGATGCACACTGAGGGAGTCCCGGATTAAGGGGGTCCTCGGGCGTTCGGCCTATGTGACATGGGCCGGACTGTTGGGCCATGAAGATACAAGATAGAAGACTTCCTCCCGTGTCCGGATGGGACTCTCCTTTGCGTGGGAGGCAAGCTAGGCGTTCGGATGTATTATTTCCTTTCTCTATAACCGACTTTGTATAACCCTAGGCCCCTCCGGTGTCTATATAAACCGGAGGGGTTAGTCCGTAGAGACAATCACAATCAGACTGGCTAGACCTCTAGGGTTTAGCCACAATGATCTCATGGTAGATCAACTCTTGTAATCCTCATACTCATCAAGATCAATCAAGCAGGATGTAGGGTATTACCTCCATCAAGAGGGCCTGAACCTGGGTAAAACATCGTGTCCCCTGCCTCCTATTACCATCGACCTTAGACGCACAGTTCGGGACCCCCTACCCGAGATCCGCCGGTTTTGACACCGACATTGGTGCTTTCATTGAGAGTTCCACTGTGTCATCAAAGTTAGGGTTGATGGCTCGCCTTGTTATAAAAGATAGTATCACCTCCGAAGGAGCTCTGGCCCCAGGAAAAACCCTCCAGCTGGGTGGCTTTACCATGACTGCCCGTTCGGCCGTTAAGCTGATGATGACTTCTTAGGTCATCAAAAATCGCCTCCGTGTTGACTCCAAATACTCCAGACAGATGGATCCGGCGGAGTGCTTGTATTTAAACAAACTCTTGGATTGCATCACTGCCATGGGGGTCGCTACTGACTATGATCAGATTGAGCTTAAACCCGATCAGAGAGAAATCAAATCTTCGCTGATCACCCATCAGATAGCGGTCGTAGAAGAGCAAAACAACAATTCTTCCCATATGCTGAAGACGAACTATGTCCAGATTTCTGAGCTCGAAGAGCTGGATACCCATCTGCGGAACGACACTCCCAGTCCCCCAAACTTGGATTCAGGCGTTGGGCCCGGAAAATCGTTCGACATCCCGGAGCCCGAACTTTCGGATTTCGGGTTCCGGCAAAACCCTTGAGGTTCGAACACTTGGGTGCGCACGAAGATCTTCCCCCCAGCTCACGCTCTCGCAACAATCTCAGAACCTAACGGGCCGAACCCGAAGAACAAAGGACACATGGTTTATACTAGTTCGGGCCACCGTTGTGGTGTAATACCCTACTCCAGTGTGGTGTGGTGGATTGCCTCTTGGGCTGAGGATGAACAAGTACAAGGGAAGAACAGCCTCCTGAGGAGAGGTGTTCTTGGGCTCGGTGAGCTTGTGTGGTTGAGGATGGAGTGGACCCGATCGAAGATGAGTTGCCTCCTACTATGGTGGCTAGTCCTATTTATAGAGGCCCTGGTCCACTTCCCAAATGTAGGCGGGAAGGGATCCAACAATGGACAAATTCGAAGGGAGACAACTAGTACAATTTATCCTGACAAAAGGTGGTCTTCGCCTGCCAAAGGCTCCGGTGGTGACGCCGTCCTGGGCTCCACGGTGACCTCCGTCCTGCCGTCCTGCTGGTCTTGGTCTTGTTTCACCGATATGGAAACCTTTCCCTGATGCCTCGGGACTCCTCGCCTATGCCTGCCCCTTTAGCACCAAAGAGGAAACAAAGACACTGCGCGCGCTGGCGCCTGCCTGGCCTTGGTCATCATGGCTTGCATCACAGGAACCTCGCGAGGTGCCCCTCGCCTTGATCTCTCTGCCCCTCGCGAGCCAGCCAAGTGAGGCCACCCCGAGGAGGTCTTGCATCATCCGCCTCGCGAGGGTCTTGAGTGTTTGCTTGTGAAGATGGCCCGTACAAGTCCGTTGGTGGAGCCACGCCGTGGGCCCCTGGCAGGCAAGTCTGGGGACCCCGATTCCCAGGACACCGACAGTAGCCCCTGGGCCCAAGGCACGCTCGGACTTGGCTTCAAGGCGAAGCCAAGGGGCAAGTGCGGAGCGCCGTGGGCCCCAACCGCCTACGGCCCTGGTTGACGCATGGCGACTAACGAGACATGGGCGTCCCCGCTTCCCCACGCAACCTTTATATTCCCCTGGCTAGGCGGCCACCACGACCTACACAGTTACTCCCTCGTCGCTGGCGACGTACTCCCCCAACTCTTCTCCCTTCCCGCAATGATAGCTTCTTCTTCCAATCTGTCCTGGGCTCTGTCCTCTCCATCGCCATGGCGCCTAGCCAGGCAAGGAAGGATAAGAAGAAGCCCCAGTCCTCTACCGAACCACCTCCGGCCTTCGGGCCAGCCGTCGGATGGTCAGTGGTGCTCAACCAGGAAGCCATGGACAAGGCCCGCCTTGCTCTCGCCGCTGATTTCAACGAATGGGGGAAGACAGTGGCCTGGCCCGCATCCCGTGCCTCCGTTGACAGGACAATCACTGAGGTCCATACTTTCCTTGATGCCCTATGGGCCGGCCTGATCCCCCCTTTCTCCACCTTCTTCAATGTCGTGCTTTCTCATTACCAGATCCATATGCTACATCTAGATCCTCAATCCATCGCGCTCCTTGCTGTCTTCGCCTTCGTCTGTGAGGCCATGGTGGGCATTGCTTCTTCCGTGGCCCTACTTCGCCACTTCTTCTCACTGCACCCGACCAACCCTCAGCAGTGCTCGGGATGTCTAAGCTTCCAGGACGTGGCTATGACAGCCGTCTCGGGGATTGACTTTGAGCTCCCGCCATCAACAAGCGGGTTCCGGAAGCGGTGGGTATTCATGGACGTCGGCGTGCTCAGCCCCCTGCTCTCGCTTCCATCGGCACCCGCCGTTCCCAGCTCTGGCTGGAGCCACTAGAGGCTCGCTGACCCGCGTCTTGCCTACGTCTGGCTCCAGTTGAAGAGGCTAAAGGATCTTGGCGTGTCTGCACCCATGGTGGTGAAGGAGTTCATCCGGCACCGTGTTGCCCCGCTTCAGCGCCATTCTCGACCAATGTGGACCTTGTCCGGCAGCAAGGACCACATGAGGCTTCGCGAGTCCGGGCTTCCCCTTGAGGCGCAGAAAACTGTGCTTGAGATCTTGACGAGCGACCCGTCGCCAGCCAAAATGCCGGAGGAGGGTTTTCTCTTGTACTGCTGCTCGAACAAGGTGGATTTCGCGAGGCAAATGCCCTCTTTTGATGAGTGGGGATTACGCTCGGCCGATCTTGAAGGGCCTCGCGAGAACTTGGTCCCCGTGGCTCCTTTGCCCGCCACGAGCGCGGCGATCTCCCCAGAAGTGGGCGCAGGGGGGCGATCACCGTCGGCCACTGGCATCACGGCTGCTGAGGAATCAGCGCTGCTCGGGGCTCCCGGAGGGCCACCCTACGGCCCTCCAGAGAGCCATTTTGAGGGAGCGGCCAGAGGCTACATCCCTCGAGGCCCCGGCGGGTCGCCGCGAGGCGGAGGATGGCACCCCCTAGGTCGCCCACTCAGGAGCTACCCCAGCTGCGCCCGGAGCTGGTGACCGTGCTCTGGGCTTCAGCCAGCTCCGACTGAACTTTGATGCGCTCCAAAAGAGGAAGGGGTCTCCAAGCTGCAGTGGTGATGCCTTCCGGCCATTGAAACAGAGGAAGTATATCGCCATAGATGAGTGAGTAACTTATCTTTATAGTTTCTCGAGTGCTGCTTCCCCTCCTGACTATGGCTCCTCAGGGTCCCTTCTGCTAGGGCGGCGAAATCTCCCGAGAAGCCACTTCCCCCTGCTTCGAGTCCCCCGCCGGTCTTGAGCGCCCCAAGCCAGCGCGCCGCTCTTGGCGCGAGGTCGGCCAAAAAGGCAAGCGCGCCTGCCTGGCGCCTCGACCCTGCGTTCTTGCCATCCCTTCTTCGTGGCCTTGCCTGGGGGGCAGGAGGTGTGCCAAGGGTTCCTCCCTTGGTTATTGACGGTGGCCGGATCACCTCGGTCTTGGACTCTTCTTCAAGCAACGAGCCTTTGCCCCTCTAGGCCTCTGCTGAGGCCCGAAGGGCGACTGGGAAGGCGCCAGCCTCCAGCCCTCTGCTAGGAGCAAGCGGGCCACTTCGGACTCCTTCGACATCCTTTGGCGTGGAGGACAGACCCGGTCGCGCGCTCTGATGACCCACAAGTATAGGGGATCTATTGTAGTCCTTTCGATAAGTAAGAGTGTCGAACCCAACGAGGAGCAGAAGGAAACGATAAGCATTTTTTAGCAAGGTATTCTCCGCAAGCACTGAAATTAACGGTAACATGTAGTTTTGTGATAAGGTTATTTGTAATGAGTAATAAATAGTAACTGCAAATAGGGTGCAACAAGATGGCCCAATCCTTTTGTAGCAAAGGACAAGCCTGGACAAACTCTTATATAAAGGAAAGCACTCCCGAGGGCACATGGGAATTATCGTCAAGCTAGTTTTCATCACGCTCATATGATTCGCGTTCGGTACTTTGATAATTTGATATGTGGGTGGACCGGTGCTTGGGTACTGTCCTTCATTGGAAAAGCATCCCACTTATGATTAACCACTCTTGCAATCATCCGCAACTACAAAAGAAGTATTAAGGTAAACCTAACCATAGCATGAAATATATGGACCCAAATCAGCCCCTTACGAAGCAACTCATAAACTAGGGTTTAAGCTTCTGTCACTCTAGCAACCCATCATCTACTTATTCCTTCCCAATGCCTTCCTCTAGGCCCAAACAATGGTGAAGTGTCATGTAGTCGACGTTCACATGACACCACTAGAGGAAAGACAACATACATCTCATCAAAATATCGAACGAATAGCAAATTCACATGACTACTTATAGCAAGACTTCTCCCATGTCCTCAGGAACAAAAGTAACTACTCACAAATCATATTCATGCTCATAATCAGAGGGGTATTAATATGCATAAAGGATCTGAACATATGATCTTCCACTGAATAAACCAACTAGCATCAACTACAAGGAGTAATCAACACTACTAGCAACCCACTAGGTACCAATCTGAGGTTTTGAGACAAAGATCGGATACAAGAGATGACCTAGGGTTTGAGATGAGATGGTGCTGGTGAAGATGTTGATGGAGATTGACCCCCTCCCGATGAAAGGATCGATGGTGATGACGATGGTGATGATTTCCCCATCCTGGAGGGAAGTTTTCCCGGTAGAACAGCTCCGCCGTTGCCCTAGATTGGTTCTGCCAAGGTTCCGCCTCGTGGCGGTGGAGTTTCGTCCCGTGAGTTTGCTTATGATTTTTTTCAGGGCAAAAGACCTCATATAGCAGAAGATGGCCACCGGAGGCCTGCCAGGGGGCCCACGAGGCAGGGGGGCGTGCCCAGGGGGGTAGGGCGTGCCCCCACCATCGTGGATGGTGGGTGGCCCCCTCTGGTTCTTTCTTCGCCCAATATTTTTTATATATTCTGAAACGTGCTCCCATGAAGTTTCAGGACTTTTGGAGTTGTGCAGAATAGGTCTCTAATACTTGCTCCTTTTCCAGCCCAGATTTCCCGCTGCCGGCATTCCCCCTCTTCATGTAAACCTATAAAATAAGAGAGAATAGGCATAAGTATTGTGACATAATGTGTAATAACATCCCATAATGCAATAAATAACAATATAAAAGCATGATGCGAAATGGACATATCAATTCCCCCAAGCTTATACCTCGCTTGTCCTCAAGCGGAAACCGATATCGAAAAATATCTCCACATGTTTAGAGATAGAGGTGTCGATAAAATAAAATACAGACATGAGGGCATCATGATCATTCTTAGAAAAATAACACACACACACACACACACACACACACACACATATATATATATATATATATTGTCATATGATCTCTTATGCTAAAGTAATAATTCATTCACAGTTTCAAGTATGAATCATAAACTTCATTGAAAACTAACAAACTATAATCTCGGTCATTGAAGCAATTGTAATTTATCATAACATCGGAAAGAGTCAATATAAGAGCTTTTCGGCAAGTCCACATACTCAACTATCATTTAGTCTTTCACAATTGCTAACACTCATGCAGTATTTATGGGTATGAAGTTTCAGTCAGACATAGAGAAAGATATGGGCTTATAGTTTTGCCTCCCAACCTTTTACCTCAAGGGTAATGTCAACAATAATAGTTCATGAAAACTTACATCCAATTAGCTATATATATCAGGATCTTTCCAACACATTATGCTTGCCAAAGGATAAAATGTAAAAAGGAAAGGTGAAGATTACCATTACTCTTGTATGAAGTAATAGACAAGAATAATAGATAGGCCCTTCGTAGAGGGAAGTAGAGGTTGTCATGTGCTTTTATGGTTGGATGCACAAAATCTTAATGTGAAAGAATGTCACTTTATATTGCCACTTGTCAAATGGACCTTTATTACGCAATCCGTCGCTTTTATTTCTTCCGCATCACAAGATCTTATAAAGCTTATTTTCTCCACACTAATAAATCATACATATTTAGAGAGCAATTTTTATTGCTTGCAACAATGACAACTTACTTGAAGGATCTTACTCAATCCATAGGTAGATATGGTGGACTCTCATGGCAAAACTAGGTTTAAGGATATTTGGAAGCACAAGTAGTATCTCTACTTGGTGCAAAGAATTTGGGTAGCATGAGAGGGGAAGGCAAGCTCAACATGTTGGATGATCCATGACAATATAATTTATTTCGGATGTAAGAAAACATAACCCATTACATTGTCTTCCTTGTCCAACTTCAACTCTTTAGCATGTCATATTTTAATGAGTGCTCACAATCATAAAAGATGCCCAAGATAGTATATTTATATGTGGAAACCTCTCTTTCTTTGTTACTTCCTATTAATTACAATGATGACCAAAACTATGCTTATCAACTCTCAACAATTTTTATTCATCATACTCTTTATATGTGAAGTCATTACTCTCCATAAGATCCATATGATCTCTTTATTTCTTTTTATTTTTATTCCCTCAAGATCATAGCAAGATAATCAAGCCCTTGAAAACACTAATCTTTATTATATATAGCTCACGAACTCGATTACATGGAAGGATCATAAAGAAAAACTCAAAACTAGATCATACTAAAAATTTATTCTACTAGATCAAGATATTGCCGAAAGGATCAAACTAAGAAAAACGGTAATGATAAAAGTGTGACGATGATACGATACCGGGGCACTCCCCCAAGCTTGGCAGTTTCCAAGGGGAGTGCCCATACCCGATGCTCAGTTCTTCTTTGTTGGTGAAGAAGATGTTGGTGATGATGGATAGTCGCACATCGAGCATAAGAGATCCTCCAATTTGTGGATAATGCCCTTGAGTGCGATGATATGCTCCTTCAACAAAATATTTTCACTTGTGAGATACTTGTTTTGAATGCGAGCTAACTCAATCATCTTGAAAGCTTCAATCTCCATTGGGGTAAAGAGATTGTGATGAGGTTGAAGGATGTCTTCATCTACTACTACCGGAACTTGATTCCCCATGGCCTTCTTGATCCCATCATCCTTGTTGATCTCTTCGGGCTCTTCTCTCTTCCGCTCTGTCTTCATTAGCCAAGTGATATGTCTCCAACGTATCTATAATTTTTTATCGTTCCATGCTATTATATTATCTGTTTTGGATGTTAATCGGCTTTATTCTACACTTCTATATTATTTTTGGGACTAACCTATTAACCCAAGGCCCAGTGCAAATTGCTGTTTTTTTGCCTATTTCAGTGTTTCGCAGTAAAGGAATATCAAACGGAATGAAACCTTCGGGAACATGATTTTTGGAACAAACATGATCCAGAGGACTTGAAGTGGACGTCAAGAAATGGACGAGGAGTCCATGAGGCAGGGGGAACGCCTACCCCCTGGGCGCGCCCTCCCCCTGGTGGGGCCCTCGTGGCTCAACTGACCCACTTCTTCCTCCTATATATACTCATATACCCTGAAAACAACCAGGAGCACCACGAAACTCTATTTCCACCACCGCAACCTTCTGTACCCAAGAGATCCCATCTTGGGGCCTTTTACTGCCGCCAGAGGGGGAATTGTCGGATGTGGGATTCTGGCAAACCCTTAAGGTTCGAACACTTGGGTGCGCGCGAAGTCTTTCCCTCCTACCGATCTACGCTCTAGCTCGCTAAGGTCTTGCAGAGAAACTAGACAAACTCACAACACAGAAAGACACGGGGTTTATACTGGTTCGGGCCACCGTTGTGGTGTAATACCCTACTATAGTGTGGTGGTGGTGGATTGCCTCTTGGGCTGATGATGAACAATACAAGGGGAAGAACAACCTCCTGAGGTTGAGGTGTTCTTGTGCGTATGAACTTGTGGTGTGTAGATTCCCTCAAGCTAAGATGAGATGCCCCTACTATGGTGGTGGCTGGTCCTATTTATAGAGGCCCTGGTCCTCTTCCCAAATATTGAGCGGGAAGGGAGCCAACAACGGCATGCTAATTTGAAGGGGGACAGCTAGTACAAGCTATCCTGACAAAAGCGGTCTTCGCCTGCGAAAGGCTCTGGTGGTGACGCCGTCTTGGGCTCCACGAAGACCTCCGCATTGCCGTCCGCTTGGTCTTGGTCTTGTTGCACCGAAATGGCAATCTTTGCCTGAGGCCTCGGTACTCCGGGGCTGCGCTTGCCTCCTTTGCACCAAAGGGGAAACAAGGATGCTGCGCCCGCCTGGCGCCCGCCTGGTGTCGATCGTCATGGCTTACATCACGAGAGCCTCATGAGGTTTACCCTGCCTTGATATCTCCGCTCCTTGTGAGCCTGCCTAGCTAGGCCACTCCAGAGAAGGTCTTGCATCGTCCACCTCACGAGGCTTGGCCCTTGCGAGGGTCTTGGGTGCCTTGTTGGTGAAGATGGGCCATACGGCCTGCTGCTTGGCCACACCGCGGGCCGCAGGCAGGCAAGTCCGAGGACCCCCGTTCCCAAAACGCTGACAGTAGCCCCCGGGCCAAAGGTGCGCGCGGGCTTGGCTTCGCGGCGAAGCCAAGGGTCAAGTTCAGAGCACCGCAGGCTCCCAAAAGCCTGCGGCCTCGATTGACGCGTGGCGGTTGACTGGACGTGGGCGTCTCCGCTTCGCCATGTTGCCTCAACGACTGCACGACTTGACAACTCCCTGCAACATGCAAGGAAAACCATCATTACCTGCGGCCGTGGGAGACGTCGGTTGGCTTTCTCTTGCTATAAATGAGGGAGGGGGCGGAGCCCCCATTGCCCATTTCTTCCTCTCTTGCCTGCTACTTCTGCCTCATTGCTTGCGGTGCTGACAACAATGGCGCCCATCAGAAGGTTTTCCGCCACGGGAAAGGGAAAGCACCCCGTGACGATCCGGGGCCACTTCCGCCGAAGAAGAGGTCGATCCATCGCCGTGACGAAGCGGCGATGCAAGTGGTGACGAGGCCTTGGTGCGAGCGGCCTCCACCGGGGTACCCGCTACCCTTGTACGCCCGAGTTGGGGTCTCGGGAGTAGGAGCGATGAGCAGCGCCGCCCACGCCGCGTCCGGGGTCGTCGCGCCATGGCGCCGCTGACTCCTCGCGTGAGTTGGTGCTGTGGGCGCCGATGCCACCAAGCTCCTGGATCCGCTTCCCGCAGTTCTTCTCCGAGATGATGCCGCCGAGGGGCCGCTCGAGCTCTGGCTGCAACATGCTGACTGCAGTGCTCCGGCGACCGGAGCAGATATCGAAGCGGTCCCCACCGGCAAGATCTTCATGACTCGCGGCTGGGGCGAGGCCGCACGGGTCTGTCGTGCGAGGGGCGCCTCCGCGATCCACTTCGAGTACGATGACACCTCCACGCTCTCCTTCGAGGTCTTCGACGCCGAGGGCCGCCGCCTGGAGTGCTGCTCCAGAAAGGAGCGCGAGGCTGATACGCGCTCCGCTCGCGACCACTCCAGCAGCAGTAGCCCTTGGGAGTCCAGCAGCTCTCCTGAGCTCTACGAGACTCCGGAGACGAGCGACGATAGCTACGTGCCCTCGAGCTCTCACCGTGCTCGGAGCAGGGCTACGGCGTCCGGCCGCCGCCGTCGCTGATCTGGATGGGGTTGGCGCCAGCCTCCCGTTTCCCACACTTGATGATGGCGTCCGCCACGGGAGGGTGTAGATAGGATTCCCCTTAGTATCAGCTTTTGTTTCCTACGAAGAATCATGAATCACCCCGTGGGGGCATGTAAGGATTTATAATGCCTTTGTACTTATCTTCCTTGTTATGAAGATTTGATGAACGCGTGTCCCGTTAAGGCTCGGTCCCCCTTTCTTTCCTCGCGATAGCTTGTTGCTCTACGCTGACGGGTCCCGGTCCCAAGGCAGCTACAGCCGTCGCTGGTATGCTAGGTCACAATGCCGTGGTCAAGGCCAGGAGGTGCGCGGCCCGAGGTCCAGTAAGAGCCCCTAAGGCGCGATGCTCAGGAGGTCCCCCTTGGCGCCCAAGCGGCCATGGTAAGTAAAGAAAGGAAGATGACTTGGCCGCGACGGGGTTGCGGCATGGTGTGAGCGACTACTAGGCCCAAATATTTAGCCGATCCGAGGGTGAGACTTATCTTGCTGACTTCGCGGTGATTCCTGATGTTGCACTAGGGCTGCGCGCCAACTTATGCGACATAGCTAGGCCGGTCCATATGAGTTTTACTTCCCCCGAGCTCTTCTTAGTGCTCTACGTCCTCAGGTCCTGGCCCTCGAGCAAGCTCAGCCACTGGTATGCCAGGTCGCGATGCCGTGGTCAAGGCCAGGGGGTGAGGGCTGGAGAGCCAGTAAGAGCTCCTGAGTCACGATGCTCAGGAGCCCCCCTTTTAACGCGCAAGTGATTCGCACGAGAGGAAAGGAGACTCGCGGTGCCGCCTTCTATCCTTCCCGCAGTGTCCCTATGGATAGGCACAAGAAGAAACATGGTTTGCCGTTACTGCCACCTGCCTGCCGCTAGTTGGTCCGAAGGAAGTGAAGGCACTGAGGGCCTGGTGAGGTGACGTGCGCGGGGAGTGCCGCGAGGCAGAGCTCGACCGCTTAGATTTGTCAACGTGGCAGGGACGGACCCATGCACCAGCACCGTGCCTGTGAGGAGGCCCCGTGGGAGGCGATGATTGAGCAGGTGATAACCGTAGGCAGGTTAAGCAAGGAGAGCAGATCAACTTTGGTAAATGCAGGAAGATACATGCCACCGGGTCCGGCCCAAGCGGCTTGGGGATGGTGCAGCCCGAGGGGCGCCCCCAACAAGGTAAACTAAAGACTTAAGCATAATGGATACATGCCACAGGGACGGACCCGTGTGGCCTGGGAATAATGCAGCCCGAGGGGCGCTCCTAGCTTAAATGAGCTTGGAAGATGTCATCTGGTTCTGTAGACGAAGTAGAGTTCGTGTAGCTGAAGCCACGCGTTGAAGGAATGGCTCCCCATGAGCCACCGGGACCCTGAGTCTCGGGAGGCTCTGGGGGCTCAGGAGGTTCCCTGAAGACCGTCCCCATTTCCTCCAGAACAGCGTGGAACCTGGCCTCCTGAGCCGCCAGGGCTTGCCGCATGTTGCGCTGATAGGCTGACGCCACGCTCGGCAAGCTGAAGGGCATGCGAACATAGCTGTGTGGTGGACCCTCACAGCGGCCCGCACGTGATGGCTAGAAGCGTTCCTGAGATACGGCCCTGTCGAGCCCTGGGACGTCAATGCAGACGCGCAGCTCAGTACCCTTGCCTGGATGGTGAGCCGCACTCTGTGAGCGGCTGTCGCCACGCATGGCTCTTTTGTCTTGTAGCTCTTGGGTGGTCTCGGTGATGAACTCCTGAGCGGTGGGCACTCCTTGCCTTGTGCTCTCCCGAGGGTCACGTGCCGCAAAGCACGCCTCCAAGTGGTGCCCAAGCGCCTCCCTCGTGAGGTTGACAAGGTCTGAGGCCCTCCAGAAGAGAGCCCCGAGTCCTGCTTGAGGAGGGCGTCGGGCGCGCTTTCCTATGCGGTGGAGGGAGGCGCCCCCGGAGCGGGCGCTGATCCCGACGAGGCTCCTGACGCGACGCCATCTTCATGGGGTCCTGTGCGGCACGACAGCTTCTTCTTGGGGATGGTCTCCAGAGGGCCTTCACTTCTGCTGTTAGGGTTGTCGATTGCTGCGGCTTGGAAGGCGTGCTCAAGGGAGCACACCGCATCGCTTTCTTCACATGGGACCATGATGATTCCCCCGCTTCCTGGCATCTTGAGAACGTTGTAGCCGTGGTGAGTGACTGCCATGAACTTGGACAGGGCTGGATACCCGAGGATGGCATTGTACGGCAGGCGGATGTGCGCAACGTGGAAGTCGATGAGCTCGGTGCGGTAGTTCTTGCGCTCCCCGAAGGTGACAGGCAGGCGGACTTGCCCTATCGGTGTGGTGGAACCGTCAGTCACTCCTAAGAAATGCTTGGTTGGCTGGAGCTGCTCATAGGGCACTTGGAGGTTGTCGAACGTGTCGACGAATAGGACGTTGAGCCCTGCGCCGCTGTCGATGAGAGTCTTGGTGACTTGCACATGGCTGATGACTGGGGAGCACATCATAGGGAGTGTGCCAGCGGTGGCTGCGCACTTGAGCTGGTCTGCCGAGTCGAAGGTGATGGCGTATTGGGACCACCTGAGCGGGAGCGTGGCCTCGAGCTTGGGGAGCGCCATGTTCACCTCGCGAGCGAACTGTTTGAAGATGCGCTGAGAGGCTGGGGCCTGAGCAGCGCCCAAGATGCAAGCGATCGCACGCGGCTCCTGGAAGCTCCCAGCCTCTCATCTTGGTGGTGGTCATCGTTCCTTCTTGGTGGCGGCAACGAGGGAAGACCGGCGTTGCCCTGGGGGCGATCCTCATGAGGCGGGTCCCTCCAGGCGCCCTCGCGAGGTTGGTCCTGCTAGCGGTCCTCACGAGGCCGGTCGCGCCACTCCTGGCGCAGGCCACGGTCGTCCCAGCGTCCGCCTCCGCGTCCTCCTCCGCGGCCGTAGCCCCGGTCGTTGCGCTCGGGGCGTTGACCATAGCGTCCTTCCCGTATGGCTCTGAGCTCTTGGCAGTCGCTGGTGTTGTGGGTGTTCAGGTTGTGGAAGGCGCAGAACAGTCGACCGTTCTTGGACGACTCAGGCTGATCTCTGCCTCGCTTGGTGTCGGGCTCCGCTGCGAGCACTACTGCCTCTTTGTGCTTCACGTCCTTGGCCTTGGCCTTCTTATCCTCCACTCCTGCATCTAGCAGCTCAAGGAGAGAGAGGCGCCCCTTCTCTGCTCTTGCGCACTTGGTCGCCAAGTTGAACAGCTCCTGAGATGTGCAAATCTCCTTGTGGATAGCCAGCTCTTCCTTTATCTTGATGCCACAGACGCCGTCTGAGAATGTGGAGATGATGGCTTCGTCCGTGACCTTGGGGATCTTGAGGCGGGTGTTGTTGAAGCGCTGGATGTACTTCTGGAGGGTCTCTCCTGGCTGTTGCTTGATGCGGTGTAGATTGCCCATGGCCGGTGGGCGGTCGCGAGTGCCCTGGAAGTTGGCGATGAAGCAGTCGCGCATCTCGTCCCAGGAGGAGATCGAGCCGTGCTGCAGGTTCAGGAGCCAGGAGCGGGCCCCATCCTTGAGAGCCATGGGGAACTAGTTCGCCATGACTTTTTCGTCGCTGTTTGCAATTTCGATGCTCAACTCATCGAGCTGCAGGAACTCCGCGGGGTCGGCAGTGCCGTCGTATCGAGGAGGTAGATCTGGCTTGAACTTGCCTGGCCAGGCGAAGCTACGCAGTTCGGGGGTGAAGGCTCTGCAGCCAGCCGTGGTCGCTGGGGCCCGCTTCTGAGGCAGAGCTTGGTCTTGGCGAGGTCCGCGCTGCGCCACTGCAGGCGGCACGCGGTCTTGACGAGGTGGCGCGGGGAGCACCGGTGCAGCTTCTTGCGACCGCGAGATTTCTTAGGAGCTTCTTTCTTCACGCGCGGGCACCGAGCGCGGTGGATCACACCACGAAGGCGCGCACCTTGGTGCCAAGGCACCGTCTTGGGGTCGAGGCGGTGGAGGCATGCCATGAGCCCCGTCGCTCGCGGCTGGTTGAGGGGGAGGCAGAGAGTGGGACGGCGTTGAAGAGCCCCCTGCGGTACGGACGAGCTCGGCGATGCGGTCGAGCCACTCCTCATAGAGGTCGTCGACGGGGCGGTAACGCAGAAGCTCATTCACCGCGATGAGCGCGGCCCGTGCCTCCATGGGAGCACGATGCGCATGAGACGAAGAACCACCAGGGGTGAGTGATGGAGTAGTGGTGCGGCCGTCCTACCGCACTGATGGATGCAGCGAAGACACCCGCTGCTCGTTCCCCGCCGGGCTGGTGGTAGCATTGGCAGCGGGAGACGGAGAGCGACGAGGTGGCCCGCCTACGGGAGCCGTTTGAGCGACGCGGGCGGAGATGGCAGCCCGACGCTCAGCTCGAGCACGGCGAGCGTCCGCCATGGAGACGATGGAGCGATGGAGCGACGAACTAATGGAAGGGAAGCTATGGCGCACCCCTACCTGGCGCGCCAAATGTCAGATGTGGGGTTCCGGCAAACCCTTAAGGTTCGAACACTGGGGTGCGCGCGAAGTCTTTCCCTCCTACCGATCTACGCTCTATCTCGCTAAGGTCTTGCGGACGAACTTGACGAACTCACAACACAGAAAGACATGGGTTTATACTGGATTGGGCCACTGTTGTGGTGTAATACCCTACTCCAGTGTGGTGGTGGTGGATTGCCTCTTGGGCTGATGATGAACAATACAAGGGGAGGAACAGCCTCCTGAGGTTGAGGTGTTCTTGTGCGTATGAACTTGTGGTGTGTAGATTCCCTCAAGCTAAGATGAGATGCCCCTACTATGGTGGTGGCTGGTCCTATTTATAGAGGCCCTGGTCCTCTTCCCAAATATTGAGCGGGAAGGGAGCCAACAACGGCAGGCTAATTTGAAGGGGGACAGCTAGTACAAGCTATCCTGACAAAAGCGGTCTTCGCCTGCGAAAGGCTCTGGTGGTGACGCCGTCTTGGGCTCCACGAAGACCTCCGCATTGCCGTCCGCTTGGTCTTGGTCTTGTTGCACCGAAATGGCAATCTTTGCCTGAGGCCTCGGTACTCTGCGGCTGCACTTGCCTCCTTTGCACCAAAGGGGAAACAAGGACGCTGGCGCCCGCCTAACGCCAGCCTGGTGTCGATCGTCATGGCTTATGTCACGAGAGCCTCGTCAGGTTTGCCCTGCCTTGATATATCCGCTCCTCATGAGCCTGCCTAGCTAGGCCACGCCAGAGGAGGTCTTGCGTCGTCCGCCTCACGAGGGTCTTGGATGCTTTGTTGGTGAAGATGGGCCGTACGGCCTGCTGCTTGGCCACGCCGTGGGCCGCAGGCAGGCAAGTCTGCGGACCCTCGTTCCCAGAACGCCGACATGAATCGATCATGGAGGGCATCTACATCAACTCCATGGCCCCTCCGATGATGTGTGAGTAGTTTACTTCAGACCTTCGTGTCCATAGTTATCAGCTAGATGGCTTCTTCTCTCTCTTTGAATCTCAATACAAAGTTCTCCTCGATCTTCTTGGAGATCTATTCGATGTAACTCTTTTTGCGGTGTGTTTGTCGAGATCCGATGAATTGTGGGTTTATGATCAAGCCTATCTATGAACAATATTTGATTCTTCTATGAAATCTTTTATGTATGATTGGTTATCTTTGCAAGTCTCTTCGAATTATCAGTTTGGTTTAGCCTACTAGATTGATCTTTCTTGCAATGGGAGAAGCGCTTAGCTTTGGGTTCAATCTTGCGGTGCTCGATCCCAGTGACAGAAAGGGAAAAGACACATATTGTATTTTTTCCATCGAGGATAAAAAGATGGGGTTTATATCATATTGCTTGAGTTTATCCCTCTACATCATGTCATCTTACCTAATGCGTTAATCTGTTCTTATGAACTTAATTCTCTAGATGCATGCTGGATAGCGGTCGATGTGTGGAGTAATAGTAATAGATGCAGGCATGAGTCGGTCTACTTGTCACGGACGTGATGCCTATATACATGATCATGCCTAGATATTCTCATAATTATTCTCTTTTCTATCAATTGCTCGACAGTAATTCGTTCACCCACCGTAATACTTATGCTATCTTGAGAGAAGCCACTAGTGAAACCTATGGCCCCCGGGTCTATTTTCCATCATATAAGTTTCCAATCTATTTTATTTTGCAATCTTTACTTCCAATCTATATCATAAAAATATCAAAAATATTTATCTTATTATTGTTATCTCTATCAGATCTCACTCTCGTAAGTGACCGTGAAGGGATTGACAACCCCTTTATCGCGTTGGTTGCGAGGTTCTTATTTGTTTGTGTAGGTACGAGGGACTTGCATGTGGCCTCCTACTGGATTGATACCTTAGTTCTCAAAAACTGAGGGAAATACTTATGCTACTTTGCTGCATCACCCTTTCCTCTTCAAGGGAAAACCAACGCAATGCTCAAGAGGTAGCAAGAAGGATTTCTAGCGCCGTTGCCGGGGAGTCTACACACAAGTCAAGACATACCAAGTACCCATCAAAAACTCTTATCCCTCGCATTACATTATTTGCCATTTGCCTCTCGTTTTCCTCTCCCCCACTTCACCCTTGCCGTTTTATTCGCTCTCTTTTTTCATCCCCCTTCTCTTTTCCAGTTTGCCTCTTTTTGCTTGTCTCTTGTTTGCTTGTGTGTTGGATTGCTTGCTTGTAACGATGGCTCAAGATAATACTAAATTGTGTGATTTTTCCAATACCAACAATAATGATTTTATTAGCACTCCGATTGCTCCTCTTAGCGATGCTGAATCTTGTGAAATTAATGCTGCTTTGCTGAATCTTGTCATGAAAGATCCGTTTTCCGGCCTTCCTAGTGAAGATGCCGCTACCCATCTAAACAACTTTGTTGATTTATGTGATATGCAAAACAAGAAAGATGTGGATAATGATATTGTTAAATTGAAGCTATTCCCGTTTTCCCTTAGAGGTCATGCTAAAACTTGGTTTTCGTCTTTGCCTAGTATCGATTCATGGAATAAGTGCAAAGATGCTTTTATCTCTAAGTATTTTCCTCCCGCTAAGATCATCACTCTTAGAAACAATATTATGAATTTTAAGCAACTTGATCATGAACATGTTGCACAAGCTTGGGAGAGGATGAAATTAATGATACGTAATTGCCCTACACATGGTTTGAATCTTTGGCTGATTAAACAAATTTTTTATGCCGGATTGAACTTTGCTTCTACAAATCTTTTAGATTCGGCTGTGGGAGGCACTTTTATGGAAATCACTTTAGGAGAAGCTACCAAACTCCTAGATAATATTATGGTTAATTATTCTCAATGGCATACTGAAAGATCTACTAATAAAAAGGTGCATGCTATAGAAGAAATCAATGTTTTGAACGGAAAGATGGATGAACTTATGAAATTGTTTGCTAATAAGAGTGTTTCTTCTGATCCTAATGATATGCCTTTGTCTACTTTGATTGAGAATAATAATGAATCTATGGATGTGAATTTTGTTGGTAGGAACAATTTTGGTAATGATGCGTATAGAGGTAATTTTAATCCTAGGCCGTTTCCTAGTAATTCCTCTAACAATTATGGTAATTCCTACAACAATTGTTATGGAAATTATAATAAGATGCCCTCTGATTTTGAATCTAATATTAAAGAATTTATTAGTTCACAAAAAGGTTTCAATGCTTTGATTGAAGAAAAATTGTCTAAGATTGATGAGTTGGCTAGGAACGTGGATATAATTTCTCTTGATCTTGATTCTTCGAAACATAGATCTATCCACCTAAGCATGACATCAATGAGTCTCTCAAGGCTATGAGAATTTCCGCTGATGAGTGCAAATAAAGAACCACTAGGATGCGTGCTAAAAAAGATTGCTTTGTAAAAGTGTGTTTTTCTAGTTTCCATGATAATAAAGATGGAGATCTAAAAGTTATTGATGTGTCCTCTATTAAATCTTTGTTTTGCAATATGAATCTTGATAATGATGGGACTGTAGATGAGTCAACTTTAGTTAGAAGGCGTCCCAATGATTCAAAGTTTTTAGATCTTGATGCAAAAATTGATAAAGGTGGGATTGGAGAGGTCAAAATTTTACATAGCAATGAACCCACTATCTTGGATTTCAAGGAATTTAATTATGATAATTGCTCTTTGATAAATTGTATTTCCTTGTTGCAATCCATGCTAAATTCTCCGCTTGCTTAAAGTCGAAATAAAGCTTTTACTAAACATATCGTTGATGTTTTAATGCAATCTTATGAAGAAAAGCTTGAATTGGAAGTTTCTATCCCAAGAAAACTTTATGATGAGCGGGAACCTACTATTAAAATTAAAATTAAAGATCATTAATGCTTTGCTTTATGTGATTTAGGTGCTAGGGTTTCCATGATTCCTAAAACTTTGTGTGATTTGCTAGGTTTCCGTGAATTTGATGATTGTTCTTTAAACTTGCATCTTGCGGATTCCACCATTAAGAAACCTATGGGAAGAATTAATGATGTTCTTATTGTTGCAAATAGGAATTATGTGCCCATAGATTTCATTGTTCTTGATATTGATTGCAATCCTTCTTGTCCTATTATTCTTGGTAGACCTTTCCTTAGAACGATTGGTGTAATTATTGATATGAAAGAAGGGAATATTAGATTCCAATTTCCGTTAAGGAAGGGCATGGAACACTTTCCTAGAAAGAAAATTAAATTACCTTATGAATCTATTATGAGATACACTTACGGATTGCATACCAAAGATGACAATACCTAGATCTATCCTTGCTTTTATGCCTAGCTAGGGGCGTTAAACGATAGCGGTTGTTGGGAGGCAACCCAATTTTTTTTTGTTCTTTGCTTTTTGGTTCTGTTGAGTAATAAAAAATTAATCTAGCCTCTGTTTAGATGTGGTTTTATGCTTTTAATTAGTGTTTGTTCCAAGTAGAACCTTTGGGAAGACTTGGGGAAAGTCTTTGCGATCTTGCTGTAAAAAACAGAAACTTTAGCGCTCACGAGATTTGCTGCCATTTTTTTACTGGAGAGTGATATTTAGTTAAATATTTTTTCAGATGATTAATAGATAAATTCCTC
This sequence comes from Triticum aestivum, assembly GCF_018294505.1. NCBI lineage: Eukaryota > Viridiplantae > Streptophyta > Magnoliopsida > Poales > Poaceae > Triticum > Triticum aestivum. Next base: position 426,314,588 of record NC_057800.1, read on the forward strand.
ACGTCCATCAATTTATTTTAGAATTTTTGGGGTTCCAGAAGTATTCGAAACCTACATATTACTACAGACTGTTCTGTTTTTGACAGATTCTGTTTTTCGTGTGTTGTTTGTTTATTTTGATGAATATATGGCTAGTAATAGAGTCTATGAACCATAGAAAAGTAGGAATACAGTAGTTTTAACACCAATATAAATGAATAATGAGTTCATTACAGTACCTTGAAGTGGTGTTTTGTTTTCTTTCACTAACGGAGCTCACGAGATTTTCTTTTAAGTTTTGTGTTGTGAAGTTTTCAAGTTTTGGGTAAAGATTTTATGGATTATGAAACAAGGAGTGGCAAGAGACTAAGATTGGGTATGCCCAAGGCACCCCAAGGTAAAATCCAAGGACAACCAAAAGCCTAGGCTTGGGGATGCCCCAGAAGGCAGCCCTTCTTTTGTCTTCGTACATCGGTAACTTTACTTGGAGCTATATTTTTATTCACCACATGATATGTGTTTTGCTTGGAGAGTCTTGTATGATTTGAGTCTTTGATTTTTAGTTTACCACAATCATCCTTGCTGTACACACCTTTTGGTAGATACACACATGAATCGGAATTTATTAGAATACTCTATGTGCTTCACTTATATCTTTTGAGCTAGATAATTTTGCTCTAGTGCTTCGCTTATATCTTTTAGAGCACGGTGGTGGTTTTATTTTATAGAAATTATTGATCTCTCATGCTTCACTTATATTATTTTGAGAGTCCCTTAGAACATCATGGTAATTTTCTTTGGTTATGAATTTAGTCCTAATATGATAGGCATCCAAGATCGGTATAATAAAAACTTTCATAAAAAGTGCATTGAGTACTAGGAGAAGTTTGATACTTGATAATTGTTTTGAGATATAAAGGTGGTAATATTAGAGTGTGCTAGTTGAGTAGTTGTGAATTTGAGAAATACTTGCGTTGAAGTTTGCAAGTCCCGTAGCATGCACGTATGGTGACCGTTGTGTAACAAATTTGAAACATGAGGTATTATTTGATTGTCTTCCTTATGAGTGGTGGTCGGGGACGAGCGATGGTCTTTTCCTACCAATCTATCCCCCTAGGAGCATGCGCGTAATGCTTGGTTTTTGATGACTTGTAGATTTTTGCAATAAGTATGTGAGTTCTTTATGACTAATGTTGAGTCCATGGATTATACGCACTTTCACCCTTCCATCATTGCTAGCCTCTTTGGTACCGTGCATTTCCCTTTCTCACCTTGAGAGTTGGTGCAAACTTCGCCGGTGCATCCAAACCCCGTGATAGGATACGCTCTGCCACACATAAACCTCCTTATATCTTCCTCAAAACATCCACCATACCTACCTATTATGGCATTTCCATAGCCATTCCGAGATATATTGCCATGCAACTTTCCACCGTTCCATTTTGTCGGCGTTCTGGGAACGGGGGTCCCCAGACTTGCCTGCCCGCGGTCTGCGGCGTGGCTCAAAGGGGGGCCCAGCACGGCCCGTCTTCATCAACACAGACCCAAGAACCTCGAAGGGGCCAAGCCTCGCGGGGGGGACGACGCGGAGCTTCCTCAGGCACGGCCTCACCAGGCTGGCTCGCGAGGAGGCAGAGAGATCAAGGCGGGGTACCTCACGAGGTGCCCGTGACGCAAGCCATGACGACCCATGGGCGCCAGGCGGGCGCCAGGCGGGCGCCAGCCCGCGCAGTGTCCTCCTTTCCTCTTTGGTGCAAAGGGGGCAAGCACAGCCGCGGAGTACCGAGGCATCAGGCAAAGGTTGCCATTTCGGTGCAACAAGACCAAGACCAGGAGGACTGCAAGACGGAGGTCATTGTGGAGCCCAAGACGGCGTCAGCACCAGAGCTTTGTGCAGGAGAAGACTACTTTTGACAGGATAGCTGGTACTAGCTGTCCCCCTTCAAATTAGCCCGCCATTGTGGGCTCCCTTCCCGCTCGATATTTTGGAAGAGGACCAGGGCCTCTATAAATAGGACCAGCCACCCATAGGATCAGGGAGGTGGGAGATCGAGATCAACAATCGAGAAGAGAGAGAGAGAGGGAGAAGGGTCACTGAACTCCTCCCAGCAGTTCATCCCCCCAGCCCAGAATAGACCCTCGCGAGGCTGTTCTTCCTTGTATCGCTCATCATCATCAGCCCAAGAGGCAATCCACCACACCACACACTGGAGTAGGGTATTACACCACCACGGTGGCCCGAACCAGTATAAACCCTGTGTCTCTTGTGTTGTTCTTTCTATAGCTTAGATCTTAGCGAGGCGGAGGGGTGCAGGTAGGTAGAAGGCGAAATCTCCGTGCGCACCCCAGTGTTCGAACCTCAAGGGTCTGCCGGAACCCGAAATCCGACATTTTGTGCGTCAGGTAGGGATGCACCAGAGTTTTCCCTTCCGCCACCGCCACAACCTACCTCGCGATGAGTAGCGCGCCGCCTGCTCCGGCCGCCGGTGCCAGCATGGGGGCCAGGGGGCTCCGAGCCCTGGCCACAGCCCTGCAACGGGTACTGTGGCCAGACAAGTTCGAGCCAACGACGCCGCCACGCTACGGCGGCGTGACTGATCCGCTGGCCTCCTTGGTGGCGTACGAGGAGACCAACCTCGAAGCTGGAGGTGACGATAGGGTCATGGCCAACTGGCTCCCCATGGCCCTCACTGGCGCTCCACGCACATGGCTGCTCCACCTGCCGGCAGCCTCCGTGGCCTCTTGGGAAGAGCCCCGCAGCCTCTTCCCCGCCCATCGTGCTACACCAACACCCCCGATCGTCGCGACCCTCCTGGGCGGCTCGCAGGCGCCGCCTACAAGTCACCACATCAAGCCATTCATCCGCCGGGTCAGTGCCGCTTCCACGCGGCAGGGGGCTCTCCCGGACCGGGCGGCGCCCAAGGCCGGCCTGACCTTCAGCTCGGAGGACCACCCCTCCAACTCGGCCTGCTCGGGTGCGCTCCCCATGCTGTGCACCCCCACCATCTACCAGGTGGCCGTCACCAGAACTCTCATCGATGGCGGTGTGGCCTCAGCATGCTCTCGGTCGAGGCCTTCAACCTCCTTTGCATACCCATGGAACGGCTGCAGCCCAGCCGGCCCTTCTCAGGCGTTGGGGGCGGATCATCCAGCTCCTTGGGACAAATCCGGCTCCCAGTAACCTTCGGCACCTACAACAACTTCCGCACGGAGCTGGTCGACTTCGACATCGCCCCCATCGGCCTCCCCTACAACGCCATCCTCGGCTACCCAGCGCTGGCCCAGTTCATGGCCACGACGCACCCGGCGTACAACCTCATGAAGATGCCCGGGAGCAGCGGTGTCCTCACCGTGCACGGGGACACCGAAGACGCGCTGCGGGTGCTCAAGCTCACCTTCAAGACGGCGGCGTCGGCACAACCCGCCGACTTGGAGACCCCCGAGCCCAAGGGGGCTGCACCCGCCAAGAAGAAATAGTTGTTCACCCAAGACAAGGCAGAAACCAAGCAGATACCCGTCGATGAGGACGGGTCCACCAACGCCACTTTCACCATAGGTGCCAACCTCGAACCCGAGCAGGAGGAGGCCCTGGTCGGGTTCCTGCACACAAACAAGAAGGTATTCGCTTGGGAGCCTGACCAGTTGGCAGGGATCCCTAGGAGTGTAATCGAGCATCACCTCAATGTGCGCCCTGTGAAGCAGAAGGCCAGGTGGCAGTCCACAGAAAAGCATGCCTTCATCGTCCAAGAGACCCGCAAATTAGAAGCCGCTGGGGTCATTCGCGAGGTCCGATACCCGGATTGGTTGGCCAACCCTGTCGTTGTGCCAAAGAAGGTAGGGAAGGAGCGCATGTGTGTCGACTTCACCAACCTCAACAAGGCATGCCCGCAAGATCCGTTCCCGCTCCCCCGCATCGACCAGATCATCGATTCCATCGTGGAATGCGACCTGCTATGCTTCTTGGATGCCTTCTTTGGGTATTACCAGATCAAGATGGCGGTAGAAGACATCGAAAAGACAGCCTTCCTAACCCCGTGTGGGGTGTACTGCTACACATGCATGCCATTCGGGCTGCGTAACACAGGGGCAACCTTTCATCGGCTGATGCACATCACCTTGGGCCCGCAGCTCGGGAAGAATGTTGAAGCTTACGTCGATGACATTGTGGTAAAGTCTCGGGAGGCCAGGACCCTGATACAAGACCTGGAGGAGACCTTCGCAAGCCTCAACGCAGTGAACCTACGGCTCAACCCAGAGAAGTGTGTGTTCGGAGTCCCCTCAGGCAAGCTCTTGGGTTTCCTCATGTCCCACCGAGGCATCGAGGCTAACCCAGAAAAGGTCAAGGCGGTGGAAGACATGAGCCCGCCAAAGACCCTCAGAGAAATGCAGAAGCTCACTGGGCGCGTGACCGCGCTAGGGCGCTTCATCTCCAAGTTGGGGGAACGAGCGCTGCCCTTCTTCCAGCTATTGAAGAAAAAGGGGCCCTTCGAGTGGACTGAAGAGGCCGACAAGGCGTTCCAGGATCTCAAGAGATACCTGACCAGCCCACCGGTCATGGTGGCTCCGCACCCTCAAGATCCCCTGGTGCTTTACCTCGCCGCCACTGCCTACTCCGCCAACGCATCCCTTGTGGCGGTTAGAGAGGAGCGTCGAGTCAAAACCGCAGCAGCAGCCCGGGACAAGGCAAAACAGGAACAAGGAAGGCCCACAGAAACCAGCACCGCGGCTGAGGAGGATCAGCCGCCGCAGAGGAGTGCACCGGAGGCGGAAGAGGCCCCTCTCCTAGATGGCCAGCCTCAGGAGGCCTCATCGCCTCAAGAGGCGCCATGGTCTCCGAAGGGAGCCGCCTGCACTGACGCACCCAACCTCGTTGAGCACCCGGTGTACTTCGTCAGCACGGTGTTGCGGGATGCGAGGGCACGGTACCCCATGCCTCAGAAACTCCTCCTCGCGCTACTGGTGGCCTCGCGCAAGCTGCGGCACTATTTTCAGGGTCACCCCATCAAGGTCGTCTCGTCATACCCCCTGGAGAGAGTGCTCAGGAGCCCTAACTCAGCTGGAAGGGTCGCTGAGTGGAACATAGAACTGCAAGCGTTTCAGCTCGAATTCAGCACGACCAGAGTCATCAAGGGAGCAGCATTGGCGGATTTTGTGGCAGAATGGACGGAGGCACCAGGCCTCAAGGCCGACGAGGATCGGTCCCTCTCCCCGGGAAGCGAGGCGCCAGAAGGCTGGGTCATGTACTTCGATGGGGCGTTCTCCAGGCATGGCGCTGGGGCTGGGGCGGTGCTTATACCGCCCACTCAGGACAAGCTCTACTACGCTGTGCAGCTCTGTTTCCAGCAAGGTGAAAAGGTCTCCAACAACATAGCGGAGTATGAAGGTTTAATAGCGGGCTTGAAGGCCGCAGCTGCCCTGGGGGTGAAACGCCTCACCATCAAGGGCGATTCGCAGCTCCTTGTCAATTTCTCCAACAAGGTGTACGAGCCGAAAGATGAGCACATGGAAGCCTACCTTGCGGAGGTCCGCAGGATGGAGAAGCAGTTCTGGGGGTTGGAGTTGCAGCATGTGCCCCGTGGCACCAATCAGGAAGCCGACGACATCGCCAAACGGGCATCCAGGCGGTTACCTCAGGAGCCTGGCATTTTCGAGGAGCGGCTCTTCAAGCCCTCAGCCCTGCCGTCATTGTCAAACACGGCTCAGCCTCGGGAGGAGCTCCCCCAGCTACCTGCCTCAGGAGCTCCGGCCTGTGGCCTGGCCTCAGGAGTACGCCTGCTCCTGACGATGGAACCTCAGGAGGGATGCTGGTTCACAGAGCTCTGGAGTTACTTAACACAAGGGACCCTGCCGGAGAAAGAGGAGGAAGCGGAGCGTGTGGCACGGCAGGCCATGCCATACTGCATCAAGGATGGAGAGCTCTACCGGAAGCAACCAAACGGCGTGTCCCTGCGATGCATCTCCAGGGAGCAAGGAAAGGAACTGCTGGAAGATATACACGGCGGAGACTGTGGACATCATTCATCGTCACGGACCCTCGTCGGCAAGGCGTTCCACAGTGGGTTTTATTGGCCCACCGCACTCAATGACGCCGTCGAACTAGTGAAAGCTTGTGAGGCCTGCCAGTTCCACGCCAAGCAGATCCATCAGCCGGTAGGAGACCTGCAGACTATACCCCTTTCGTGGCCATTCGCAGTCTGGGGGCTGGACATCCTGGGCCCATTTCCTTGGGCGCCAGGGGGCTACCACTACCTCTACGTCGCCATGGACAAGTTCACCAAGTGGGCTGAAGTAGAGGCCGTCCGCACCATCCCCGCGGGTTCCGCGGTCAAGTTCATCAGGGGCATCGTGAGCCGGTTCGGGGTGCCGAACCGCATCATCACGGACAACGGTTCGCAGTTCACCAGTAACCTTTTCAAAACATACTGTGCTAACCTTGGAACGCAGATATGCTACGCTTCGGTGGCGCACCCCCGAAGCAACGGCCAGGCCGAGCGAGCCAACGCAGAGGTCCTGAGGGGCCTCAAGACCAGGACGTTCAAGAAGAAGCTGGAGGCCTGCGGCAGAGGTTGGTACGACGAGCTTCAGTCCGTGTTGTGGTCCATCCGCACAACCGCGACCAAGCCGACTGGAGAGACCCCGTTCTTCCTGGTCTACGGAGCCGAAGCGGTCCCCCCTCACGAGGTCAGACGTCGCTCCGCGCGGGTCCTGGCGTTCGACGAGGCGCAGCAGGACGCCATGCGGGGGATGGACCTCGTGCTGGGGGAGGAACGTCGCCGAGAAGCCGCGCTGCGAGCGGCGAGGTACCAACAAGCACTTCGAAGATATCACTGCCGCAACATCCGCCCCAGAACTCTCGAGGTAGGAGACCTCGTGCTGAGGCGGGTTCTCTCCAGGGAGGGATTGCACAAGCTCTCTCCCATGTGGGAGGGACCGTTCAAGGTTGTTCATGTTTCCAGGCCCGGCTCCGCGCGCTTGGAGACTCAGGAGGGGGTGCCGGTCCAGAACGCATGGAACATCCAGCACCTCCGGAGGTTCTACCCCTAAAAAGGCCCAGAGCCTGTGAAGAAGGCGAATGCCTGTGAAGCTGTCGCGTTTTGGAAAAGGCCCAGAGCCTGTGAAGAAGGCGAATGCCTGTGAAGCTGTCGCGTTTTGGAAAAGGCCCAGAGCCTATGAAGAAGGCGAATGCCTGTGAAGCTGTCGCGTTTTGGAAAAGGCCCAGAGCCTGTGAAGAAGGCGAATGCCTGTGAAGCTGTCGCGTTTTGGAAAAGGCCCAGAGCCTGTGAAGAAGGCGAATGCCTGTGAAGCTGTCGCGTTTTGGAAAAGGCCCAGAGCCTGTGAAGAAGGCGAATGCCTGTGAAGCTGTCGCGTTTTGGAAAAGGCCCGGAGCCTGTGAAGAAGGCCAACGCCTGTGAAGCTCGCCGCCCGTGACACTCTCACGTAATAATGAGTTGGGGCTGTACACGCCCCGGAGTCTCAGGAGCGCCGGCCTCAGGCCCTGGGGCTCCCTCCCATGCCCAGTGGCAGCACTTAGCTCCGCGCTGGTGAGAAGACGTCGAAGACTAGATTAGGTGCCGGACGCGGCTTTTCATTTGCTTTCCGCAGTTGGCTTGTTCCTTCTCATTCGAAGTTTTATTGAAGTTGTTGCCGTCTTTGGCTTGTGGTTCTTCGACTTTTCACTCTCCTGCCTCGATTTCTCTTATGCAAGGCCTCGCGAGGGGGGGGGCAGCCGAGCGCCCTCGCGAGTGTTCCTGTCCTAGTCGTTCAAAGGGTTCGCGACCTGGGTCCATTACAGGAGCACCCCTCCAGTCCGTGCCCCACGGGCACCGCGACACGAACACAGGGCCTGGGTCGGTCGCCCCCCACGGCTGGGGCCAGGAACTATCCACACACGGGCATGTAGCCGGAAGGCACGATAACGGAAGCAAAATGATGATTAACAACAATAACCCAAACACGCCCCCGCGGGGCTCCACACTACTATCTTTTTACGCAGGAAAGAAAAGAACAAATCAGGCGCAGCTCGCCTCACACCGACCTGCAGGGAAGACTCGAGCTGCCTCCGGGGCTCAGGCAGACTCCCTCTCGCGCTTCACCGGGGCGCGATGGCGGGCGGACACGCTACCACCTCCCAAGCAGATACGACGGCGTGGAGGCCGACCGCGGCCACCGCTAGAAGAGTCGCCGCCTGAAAAAGAACCGGAGAAGCTTGGGGAACCCTGAGCGCCACCAGTCACGCGAGCGCTGTCCTCTCCATCATCGCCGGAGCTGGGTTCTCGGCCGCGGTCGTCGTCCTCGGGGCAGCACCCTGCGCGGCGACCATCTTCCCCAAACACCCTCACGTAGAGGGTGGCATCGCCGTCAAACTTGAAGTGCAGGGTGCACCGACGGCTCAGGCCACGCGCGCGGGCAAACGTCTGCCAACCACGGGCCAGGGCCAGGCTCCCGGCTGCGGAGACCTCCAGTGAAGCCCATGAGGCCCGGCTGCAGCAGCCGTCGGCCTGAAGCTAGAGGCCGCCCGGGGCGCCGGCCGGGAGCTCGCCGAGGAGGAAGCGAGGAAGTGGAAGCCGGGTGCTAGTCGGCTCCGCCGACCACACGACGAACTCCGGAAGCACCTCTGCAGCGCGAAAGCGCGGCCTAGGAGGACGCGCGACTGGAGCGCGCCCCCCGACCGCAGCAATCCGCCCATCGCCGTGCTGGATATCGTCTCCACGGCCGCGGGGAGCTGCCGTGGTGGCCACAGGATGTTTGCGAGGGCGCCCTCGGCCACGCTTGGGCGGGGGAGAGGCAGGCTCAACCTGGCGAGCCTTCCCCTTCTCTGCGGCCGAGAACCTCCTCAACGGGGCCATGAAGAAGAAGGAGAAGCAAGGGGGGATGAACTGGAAGGGCGCGCGCCGATCCGTACTTATAGCCGGCGAGGGCCAACCGACGGCCCCCACGATCGCATGTAATTATGACCTGCTTTGCATGCAGGGACTTGTCCAATCCATGCAGTTGCCGAGGCGCCATGGGGAAGTGGAGACGCCCACGTCCAATCAACCGCCACGTGGCGCCCAAGACCGCAGGCTGTTAGGGCCCGCGGCGCTTCGCTCTTGCCCTTTCGCCTCGCTGCACGGCCAAGCCCGGGCGCGCCTTGGGCCCGGGGGCTACTGTCGGCGTTCTGGGAACGGGGGTCCCCAGACTTGCCTGCCTGCGGCCTGCGGCGTGGCTCAAAGGGGGGCCCAGCACAGCCCGACTTCATCAACACAGACCCAAGAACCTCGCGGGGGGGGGGGGGGGGACGACGCGGAGCTTCCTCAGGCACGGCCTCACCAGGCTGGCTCGCGAGGAGGCGGAGAGATCAAGGTGGGGTACCTCACGAGGTGCCCGTAACGCAAGCCATGACGACCCAGGGGCGCCAGGCGGGCGCCAGCTCGCGCAGTGTCCTCCTTTCCTCTTTGGTGCAAAGGAGGCAAGCGCAGCCGCGGAGTACCGGGGCATCAGGCAAAGGTTGCCATTTCGTTGCAACAAGACCAAGACCAGGAGGACTGCAAGACGGAGGTCATTGTGGAGCCCAAGATGGCGTCACCACCAGAGCTTTTTGCAGGCGAAGACTACTTTTGACAGGATAGCTGGTACTAGCTGTCCCCCTTCAAATTAGCCCGCCATTGTCGGCTCCCTTCCCGCTCGATATTTGGGAAGAGGACCAGGGCCTCTATAAATAGGACCAGCCACCCATAGGATCAGGGAGGTGGGAGATCGAGATCAACAATCGAGAAGAGAGAGAGAGAGAGAGAGAGAGAGAGAGAGAAGGGTGACTGAACTCCTCCAAGCAGTTCATCGCCCCAGCCAAGAACAGACCCTCGTGAGGCTGTTCTTCCTTGTATCGCTCATCATCATCAGCCCAGGAGGCAATCCACCACACCACACACTGGAGTAGGGTATTACACCACAACGGTGGCCCGAACCAGTATAAACCCTGTGTCTCTTGTGTTGTTCTTTCCATAGCTTAGATCTTAGCGAGGCGGAGGGGTGCAGGTAGGTAGAAGGCGAAATCTCCGCGCGCACCCCAGTGTTCGAACCTCAAGGTTCTGCCGGAACCCGAAATCCGACACATTTATCATGACACACATCATCATTGTCATATTTCCTTGCATGATCACATAGTTGACATCGTATTTGTGGCAAAGCCACCGTTCATAATTTTTCATACATGTCACTCTTGATTCATTGCCCTTCCCGGTACACCTCCGGACGCATTCACATAGAGTCATACTTTGTTCTAGTATCAAGTTGTAATAATTGACTTGTAAATAAATAGAAGTGCGATGATTATCATTAATAGAGCATTGTCCCCAATTAAAGAAAGAGAAAGGCCAAATTAAAAAAGGAAGGCCCAAAAAATATAATAAAAAGGGGCAATGCTACTATCCTTTTTCCACACTTGTGCTTCAAAGTTGCACCATGATCTTTATGATAGAGAATCTCTTGTTTTGTCACTTTCATATACTAGTGGTAATTTTTCATTATAGAACTTGGCTTGTATATTCCAACAAGGGGCTTCCTCAAATGCCCTAGGTATTCGTGAGCAAGCAATTTGGATGCACACCCACTTAGTTTCTTTTGTTGAGCTTTCGTACATTTATACCTCTAGTGCATCCGTTGCATGGCAATCCCTACTCCTTGCATTGGCATCAATTGATGGGCATCTCCCTAGCCCATTGATTAGCCACGTCGATGTGAGCCTTTCTCCTTTTTTGTCTTCTCCACATAACCCCCATCATCATATTCTATTCCACCCATAGTGCTATATCCATGGCTCACGCTCATGTAATGCGTGAAAGTTGAAAAAGGTTTGAGATTACTAAAGTGTGAAACAATTGCTTGGCTTTTCATCGGGGTTGTGCATGATGAGAACATTCTTGTGTGATGAAAACGGAGCATGAACAAACTATATGATTTTGTAGGGATGAACTTTCTTTTGCCATGTTATTTTGAGAAGACATAATTGCTTAGATAGTATGCTTGAAGTATTATTATTTTTATGTCAATATTAAAATTTTGTCTTGAATCTTTCGGATCTGAATATTCATGCCACAATAAAGAGAATTACATTGAGAATTATGTTAGGTAGCATTCCACATCAAAAATTCTGGTTTTATCATTTACCTACTCGAGGACGAGCAGGAATTAAGCTTGGGGATGCTGGATACGTCTCCAACGTATCTATAATTTTTGATTGTTCCATGCTATTATATTATCTGTTTTGGATGTTAATGGGCTTTATTTTACACTTCTATATTATTTTTGGGACTAACCTATTAACCCAAGGCCCAGTGCAAATTGCTATTTTTTTTGCCTATTTTAGTGTTTCGCAGAAAAGGAATATCAAACATAATCCAAACAGAATGAAACCTTCGGGAACGTGATTTTTGGAACAAACATGATCCAGAGGACTTGGAGTGGACGTTAAGAAATGGACGAGGAGTCCACGAGGCACGGGGCACGCCTATCCCCCTGGGCGTGCCCTCCCCCCTGGTGGGCCCCTCGTGGCTCAACCGACCTACTTCTTCCTCCTATATATACTCATATACCCTGAAAACAACCAAGAGCACCACGAAACCCTATTTCCACCACCGCAACCTTCTGTACCCAAGAGATCCCATCTTGGGTCCTTTTTCGGAGCTCCGCCAGAGGGAGAATCGATCACGAAGGGCCTCTACATCAACTCCATGGCCCCCCCGATGATGTGTGAGTAGTTTACTTCAGACCTTCGGGTCCATAGTTATTAGGTAGTTGGCTTCTTCTCTCTCTTTGAATCTCAATACGAAGTTCTCCTCGATCTTCTTGGAGATCTATTCGATGTAACTCTTTTTGCGGTCTGTTTGTCGAGATCCGATGAATTGTGGGTTTATGATCAAGTCTATCTATGAACAATATTTGATTCTTCTTTGAAATATTTTATGCATGATTGGTTATCTTTGCAAGTATCTTCGAATTATCAGTTTGGTTTGGCCTACTAGATTGATCTTTCTTGCAATGGGAGAAGTGCTTAGCTTTGGGTTCAATCTTGCGGTGCTCGATCCCAGCGACAGAAAGGGAAACGACACGTATTGTATTGTTGCAATCAAGGATAAAATGATGGGGTTTATATCATATTGCTTGAGTTTATCCCTCTACATCATGTCATCTTACCTAATGTGTTACTCTGTTCTTATGAACTTAATACTCTAGATGCATGTTGGATATTGGTCGATGTGTGGAGTAATAGTAGTAGATGCAGGCAGGAGTCGGTCTACTTGTCACGAACATGATGCCTATATACATGATCATGCCTAGATATTCTCATAATTATTCGCTTTTCTATCAATTGCTCGACAGTAATTCGTTCACCTTATGCTATCTTGAGGGAAGCCACTAGTGAAACCTATGGCCCCCAGGTCTATTTTCCACCATATAAGTTTCCAATCTATTTTATTTTGCAATATTTACTTCCAATCTATATCATAAAAATACTAGAAATATTTATCTTATTATTATTATTATTATCTCTATCAGATCTCCCTCTTGTAAGTGACCGTGAAGGGATTGACAACCGCTTTATCAAGTTGGTTGCGAGGTTCTTATTTGTTTGTGTAGGTACGAGGGACTTGCGTGTGGCCTCCTACCGGATTGATACCTTGGTTCTCAAAAACTGAGGGAAATACTTACGCTACTTTGCCGCATCACCCTTTCCTCTTCAAGGGAAAACCAACACAGTGCTCAAGAGGTAGCACCAAGCATCGTTGCCCTCATTGTTGGAGGAGGAGGGAGACGACATGATGCCTGGCCTTGACAACCTTGGCAGAAAATAGCTTGAAACAAAAACAGGGGATCTTTGCGTGGTACGGTGATCAAAACCTTCGGGAGATTATATAATGAATTTTTACCAACCGAAAGAAGTACCGTGCAAGAAAACGGAGTCCGGAGAGCACACGAGGTGCCCACGAGGCAGGGGACGCGCCTAGGGGGGTAGGGAGCGCCCTCCACCCTCATGGACTCCTCGTGTCCTTCCCGGAGTACTTCTTATTTTCCTATTTTCTTAAATATTCCAAAACGGAGAAAAATTGCTATTAGAACTGTTTTGGAGTCGGTTTACTTACCGCACCACATACCTCTTCCTTTTCGGAGTCTGAAACATTCTGGATAGTGTTTCTTATGTATTCCTCTGGGTTACAGTTTCAATAACATTAGTTAAAACATTTATAGGATTACCTGAGATATAATGTTTGATTCTTTGACCGTTCACCACCCTCAGATTTGTGTTTTCGAAGTTGTTGATTTTTATGTCACCGGAACGATAGACCTCCTCGATGATGTAAGGACCTTCCCATTTAGAGAGGAGTTTTCCTGCAAAAATTCTTAAACGAGAGTTGTATAGAAATACATAATCACCTACATTAAACTCACGTTTTTGTATCCTTTTGTCATGCCATCTTTTGACTTTTTCTTTAAACAGTTTGGCATTCTCATATGCATAGGTTCTCCATTCATCAAGTGAGCTAATGTCAAAAAGCCTCTTCTTACCGGCATGTTTGAAGTCATAGTTGAGCTCTTTAATGGCCCAATATGCCTTGTGTTCTAGTTCGAGAGGTAAGTGACAAGCTTTTCCATAAACCATTTTATATGGAGACATACCCATAGGATTTTTATATGCAGTTCTATAGGCCCATAATGCATCATCAAGTTTCTTGGACCAATTCTTTCTAGATCTATTAACAGTCTTTTAAATTAATTTAAGCTCTCTATTACTTAATTCTACTTGACCACTAGACTGTGGATGATATGGAGATGCAATTCTATGATTAACATCATACTTAGCAAGCATTTTATGAAAGGAACCATGAATAAAATGTGAACCACCATCAATCATTAAGTATCTAGGGACTCCAAACCTCGGACAAATAACTTCTTTAAGCATCTTAATAGAGGTGTTATGATAAGCACTACTAGTTGGAATATCTTCGACCCACTTAGTAACGTAATCAACAACACCTAAAAAATGTGTATACCCATTGGAGGAAGGAAACGGTCCCATATGATCAAATCCCCAAACATCAAATGGTTCAATAACAAGTGAATAATTCATAGGCATTTCTTGACGTCTACTAATATTACCAATTCTTTGACATTCATCACAAGACAATACAAACTTACAGGCATCTTTGAAGAGAGTGGGCCAATAAAAACCAGATTGCGATACCTTATGTGCAGTTCTATCTCCAGCATGGTGTCCTCCATAAGCCTCAGAGTGACACTTGCGTAGGATCTGTTCCTGTTTAGGCTCTGGTACACAACGTCTAATAACATCATCTACTCCTTCTTTATGAAGGTGTGGGTCATCCCAAAAGTAATGTCTTAAGTCATAGAAGAACTTTTTCTTTTGCTGGTATGTGAAACTAGGTGGTATAAATTTAGCAACTATGTAATTAGCATAATCAACATACCATAGAGCAGTACGAGAAGCATTTATGACAGCTAGTTGTTCATCAGGAAAGCAATCATCAATAGGTAGTGGGTCATCAAGAACATTCTCTAACCTAGACAAGTTGTCTGCAACGGGGTTCTCAACTCCCTTTCTATCAATAATATGCAAATAAAATTCTTGAAGCAAGAGAACCCATCTAATAAGTCTAGGTTTAGCATCTTTCTTTTCCATAAGATATTTAATAGCAACATGATCAGTGTGAACAGTTACTTTAGAATCAACAATATAAGGTCTGAACTTATCACAAGCAAACACAACTGCTAAAAATTCTTTTTCAATAGTAGCATAATTTCTCTGGGCACTGTCCAGAGTCTTACTAGCATATTGGATAACATTTAATTTCTTATCAACCCTTTGTCCTAAAACAGCCCCTACAGCATAATCACTAGCATCACACATAATTTCAAAGGGTAAATTCCAATCAGGTGGCTGAACAATAGGTGCAAAAATCAAAGCTTCCTTAAGTATTTCAAATGCTTCTACACAATCATCATCAAAGACAAAAGGAACATCTTTTTGTAAGAGATTAGTCAGAGGCCTGGAAATTTTAGAGAAGTCTCTAATGAACCTCCTATAAAAACCAACATGACCAAGGAAACTTCTTATACCTTTGATGTCCTTAGGACACGGCATCTTTTCTTACCTGCCTCCAGAAGCTTTAGTATTTCTTTTCTTACCACTTCTTTCATCTTAGGATTTAACCGTCGTTGGTGATCAACAACCGGTTTCGCGTCTTTCTCCAATTTTATTTTGTGCTGGCATAGAGTGGGACCAATGCCCTCAAGATCATCAAGACTATATCCAATAGCAGCACGGTGCTTCTTCAGAATTTTCAATAATTTCTTTTCTTCATGCTCTGAAAGGTTAGCACTAATAATCACATGATATATCTTTTTCTCATCAAGATAAGCATATTTAAGAGTATCAGACAATGGTTTAAGCTCAAACACGGGATCACCCTTGGGTGGAGGAGGATCCCCTAGAATTTCAACATGCAAGTTGTGTTTCAAAATAGGTCCCTGCTTAAAGAATACTTCATCTATTTCCCTTCTTTCATTCATAAACATATCATTTTCATGGTCGAGCAAATATTGTTCTAAAGGATCATTAGGAGGTACGGCAATAGAAGCAAGACCAACAATTTCATCTTTACTAGGCAATTCTTTATCATGGGGTTGTCTACGAAATTTAACAAAATTAAACTCATGAGACATATCCCCCAAACCAATAGTAACAACATCCTTTTTGCAATCTATCTTAGCATTAACAGTATTCAAGAAGGGTCTACCAAATATAATGGGACAAAAATCATCTTGTGGGGAACCAAGAACAAGAAAATCATTAGGGTATTTAACTTTCCCGCACAAGACCTCGACATCTCTAACAATCCCAACTGGTGAAATAGTGTCTCTATTGGCCAGCTTAATTATAACATCAATTTCCTCTATCTCAGCAGGTGCAATATCATGCATAATTTCTTTATATAAGGAATGAGGTATTGCACTTGCACTAGCATCCATATCACATAAGCCATGATAGCAATGATCTCCTATTTTAACAGAAATAACAGGCATGCCTACAACAGGTCTATGTTTATTTTTAGTATCGGGTCTAGCAATTCTAGCAACTTCAACATAGAAGTAAATAACATGCCCATCAATATTATCGGCCAAGAGATCTTTAACCATAGCAACACTAGGTTCAACTTTAATTTTCTTAGAGGGAGTAGGTGTTCTAGTATTACTCTTACGAACCACAATTGAAGCTTTAGCATGATCCTTTATTCTAACAGGGAAAGGTGGTTTCTCAATATAAGCAGTAAGAACAACATAATCATTATAAGTGATAGTCTTTTCTTCAACTTTAATAGGTGCAACTACTTTTACTTCAGTGGGAGGATTATATTTAAATCACTTCTCCTTAGGGAGATCAACATTAGTAGCAAATGATTCACAAAAAGAAGCTACTATCTCAGAGTCAAGTCCATATTTAGTGCTAAATTCACGGAAAACATCCGTATCCATAAAAGATTTAACACAATCGAACTTAGGTGTTATACCTGACTCCTTACCTTCGTCGAGGTCCCAATCTTCAGAGTTGCGTTTAATTATTTCTAATAAATCCCATTTAAATTCAATAGTCTTCATCATAAAAGAGCCAGTACAAGAAGTATCGAGCATGGAGCTATTATTGAGAGAAAGCCGAGCATAATTTTTTTGAATAATAATTTCTCTTGAGAGCTCATGATTGGGGCATGAATATAACATTGACTTAAGCCTCCCCCAAGCTTGAGCGATGCTTTCTCCTTTGCGAGGCCAAAAATTATATATATAATTACGACCACGATGAACAAGATGCATAGGATAAAACTTATGATGAAATTCCAATTTCAATCGGTTGTAGTTCCATGATCCCATATCATCACATAGCCTAAACCATGTCAATGCCTTTCCCTTAAAATATAAAGGGAAGGCCTTCTTCTTGATAACATCCTCGGGCATACCTGCAAGATTAAATAATCCACAAACTTCATCCACATAAATTAGGTGCAAATCGGGATGAAGTCTTCCATCTCCTGTAAAAGGATTAACTAGCAGTTTCTCTATCATACCTGAAGGAATTTCAAAATAAAAATTTTCAATAGGTTCAGTAGGTTGAGGAGAAACTCTTTGCTCTACTGGTCGGGGTGAAGATACCCCGAACAAGCCCCTCAAAGGATTATGTTCCATAGTAACAACTGACAGTAAATTTCAGCACACTATATAAATTTTTCCTTACCAAATTCCACCTACCAAAGGCGCTTCACTCCCCGGCAACGATGCCAGAAAAGAGTCTTGATGACCCACAAGTATAGGGGATCTATCATAGTCCTTTCAATAAGTAAGAGTGTCGAACCCAACGAGGAGAAGGAAATGATAAGCAGTTTTTAGCAAGGTATTCTCTGCAAGCACTGAAATTATCGGTAACATGTAGTTGTGTGATAAGGTTATTTGTAATGGGTAACAAATAGTAAAAGTAAATAGGGTGCAGCAAGATGGCCCAATCCTTTTTGTAGCAAAGGACAAGCCTGGACAACCTCTTATATAAAGGAAAGCGCTCCCGAGGACACATGGGAATTATCGTCAAGCTAGTGTTCATCACGCTCATATGATTCATGTTCGGTACTTTGATAATTTGATATATGGGTGGACCGGTGCTTGGGTACTGTCCTTCCTTGGACAAGCATCCCACTTATGATTAACCCCTCTTACAAGCATCCGCAACTACAAAAGAAGTATTAAGGTAAACCTAACCATAGCATGAAATATATGGATCCAAACCAGCCCCTTACGAAGCAACTCATACATTAGGGTTTAAGCTTATGTCACTCTAGCCACCCATCATCTACTTATTACTTCCCAATGCCTTTCTCTAGGCCCAAACAATGGTGAAGCATCATGTAGTTGACGTTCACATGACACCACTAGAGGAAAGACAACATACATCTCATCAAAATATCGAACGAATACCAAATTCACACGACTACTTATAGCAAGACTTCTCCCATGTCCTCAGGAACAAACATAACTACTCACAAATCATATTCGTGCTCATAATCAGAGGGGTGTTAATATGCATAAAGGATCTGGACATATGATCTTCCACTGAATAAACCAACTAGCATCAACTACAAGGAGTAATCAACACTACTAGCAACCAACAGGTACCAATCTAAGGCTTTGAGACAAAGATTGGATACAAGAGATGAACTAGGGTTTGAGATGAGATGGTGCTGGTGAAGATGTTGATGGAGATTGACCCTCTCCCGATGAGAGGATCGATGGTGATGACAATGGTGATGATTTCCCCCTCCCGGAGGGAAGTTTTCCCGGCAGAACAGCTCCGCCGGAGCCCTAGATTGGTTCCGCCTCGAGGCGGCGGAGTTTTGTCTCGTGAGCTTGCTTATGATTATTTTCAGGGAAAAAGACCTCATATAGAAGAAGATGGCCACCGGAGGCCTGCCAGGGGGTTCACAAGGCAGGGGGGCGCGCCCATGGGGGTAGGGCGCGCCCCACCCTCCTGGATGGTGGGTGGCCCCCTATGGTTCTTTCTTCGCCAAATATTTTTTATATATTCTGAAACGTGCTCCCGTGAAGTTTTAGGACTTTTGGAGTTGTGCAGAATAGGTCTCTAATATTTGCTCCTTTTCCAGCCCAGAATTCCAGCTGCCGGCATTCCCCTCTTCATGTAAACCTTGTAAAATAAGAGAGAATAGGCATAAGTATTGTGACATAATGTGTAATAACATCCCGTAATGCTATAAATAATGATATAAAAGCATGATGCAAAATGGACGTATCACGCTCGAGCTTGCGCGCAAGCAGGGTGCCGTCCGCCACGAGCTCTTCCGGGAGGCGATGGGTGCGCTAAGCAGGCTTGGGGAGGAACTCGTGGATGTTGACGCTCGTCTTGAAATCGACGGCCTCCGGCTGGTGGATGAATGGCATCAACTGAAGGTGGCCATCAACCTCGGGCGCCTCCAGCATGAGCACGCTAGCATGGACGCTGAGGCATCCCTCGCAACCTCACACGAGGCCAGCGCCTAAGCCTTGGAGGAGGCCAGGGAGGCAGACCACCGCCACGAGGTCGCCGAGGAGCGCCAGGCCGTGAATGCCTCCCTGGAGCAGCAAGTGGAGGTGCGTAGAGCTGCCTTGGCGTCGATGAAGGGGACGCCGTCCGACGCGGGGGAAATCTTGAGGCGCGAGGAAGCGGTGATGCTGGAGGCCACAGAGCGCTGCCTCGAGCTCGAGCGGTTGGAGACAAGGGAGTGTCAGGTTGCTTAGGCGGAAGATGCTGCCGGCGCGCGCGAGGCCAGGATCCAGGAGGAAGTGGACCGCGGGGTGGCGGAGGCCCGCGCTAATCTTGCCAGTAGGTACAACCTGAAGCTAAAGTTCGTGGAGGCCGAAGCTGAGGGCAGGACCACCGCCCTTAGGTCAAGGTTGGCGGAGGCGGAGCAGCACGAGAAAGCCGCCGCAGCTGCCCTGATCTCTGTGCAAGCCGAGTTGGCCTCCGCTCGCGCTGAGCTGCTCCCGCTGCAGCAATGGGTTACCGCTGCTGAGTCCCTTGCGCAGTAGAGCAGGGAGGATGCGATCCGGTGACAGACGCTGCTATGCGAGCATACCCCCATGCTTCGGGACCTCAGGACAAGGGCCAACCAGGCGTGGGTGCCATTTGCGATGAACACGCCCCTCACCCCCACGCAGATGACTATGCCAGCCACCTTCGCTTCTTCACTGATGTCGTGACGCGCCTGGAGAACCAGGCTGAGAGGGCTCGCGAGCTTGTCGAGGAGAAGAGCCGAGTCCTCCTCCGGTGCGTGTTTTCCCGCGTTTTCAGCCATCTCTAGAACATCAATCCTGATTTTGACTTTGACGCCGCCATCGCCCCGGTGCCCGAGGTCATCCGAGACAACCTAGCACACTGGGTGGACGACAATGTGGATGCTCTGGTCAGGGCCTTCTCTTCTGAGGATGATGTGGTGGTGGTCGTGGCGGACGAGGGTGGCGCGGTTGATGATGGTGAAGATGGTGCCAGCGACAGGGACAGTGGTGCCAGCGACGCGCCTGATAGCGACCCGGAGGATGTGGTGAGCGACATGTCCAACTGAGCCTGCACGCCTTTGTTTTGAACCTGCATGAAAAAGTTTGTGCACGACCCCTCAGGGCATAAGAGCATTTTGGGGAGGGGGAGCCCCTCATGTAATCAAACTATTGTTTTATTCCTTGAACCAGACTTAAGGCGTTCTTTTGTAAGCTCGCGAGCCCCTTGCGGGCATGCGGCTGTAATTTACCTTGGCCCAAGCAGGCTTTACTCTGATTTGGTTGCTGCAGATGTGTATTCTCTCGAGGGGAGTCCTTCACGGGCTCGCAAGGCTTGGGGCTCCTGAGGAGTCTGCTAGTCCGCCTGAGAGGGCCTCGGGAGGGGCAAGCGCCAGTCATGGCGGGGTGCACGGGCGGCGTGTGTATGCAATGCCTAGCCCCCGCTCGCGAGGTGCTCGGAAGGGGGGAGGTGGCAGACGCACACCTCAAAACAAGGCACAAATCCAGAAAACTCACGAAATTAACATGAATGAGAAAAGACACCCCCCCTGCGATTGCCAATGAAAATATGACTTCAAATTCAAATCCAAAGGCCGCAAATTGAGCTACAGAAAAAGGGGTTGAAAGCAAAAGGCCACATCCAACACCTAGCTAGTCTTCTTGTCTTCTCACCAGCGTGGAGCCTAGTGCCCTTGCCGGCTGTGAGCTTAGTCATTGGGGGACAGTGTCGTCGGCCAGCGCGGGGCATGGTGCTTCCACTAGGACGTGGGCGAGAGCCCCCAAGGCCCGAGGGTGGCTCTCTAGAGACTCCGGGGCATGTACGGCCCCACTCATTATTCCGTGTGAGTGTCACAGGCGGAGACCTTCATAGGCGCGAGCCTTGCTTCATATTGCCAGATGAGGGCCCCGCCTTGTGCCACCCTCGACCACCGTTGGGGTGTCTGGAAACCAGGACGAGGCCAAGGGGCAGAGGGGATGCCAGCGGCGCCCTCGGTGACCACGGGCCCTCTACCGAGGGAGGGCTCGCCGGCGCCTCCCCGGCAGAGGACCTACCTCCAGGTGATGCCTTGCCTCGTGTGACATGGGGGTGGGCCTTGCTCCGAACCCCTTTCGCGCAGCCCCCAGTTCGCCGCCCTTGGCTGGGGTGGGGCTGCAGTGCTGGGGGCACCATCCGCCGACACGACCTGGTCCACCTACGACCCATGGTTAGCGTAAGCCTGCTCCTGGGTTATCAGGGGTACCCTGTGGTGGTTGCCGTCGGTGGGGTCGGCGAGGCTCCTAGGTGGCTCATAGAAGGCCTCGGCTTCCAACATCTCTTCTTCCCAGCCAGGCTCATGGAACGTGCAGGGGTTGTCCTCTGGCGCGTACTCCTGATTCACCATGCGGGGCACATAGGCTTCCTGGGATGCCTCGCCGGAGCCTCCGCCAAGGCATCCCGCGCCCCACGCTGTCGAGCCGGCGTGCCTTCCTGGTGGCCGTGGGGTGGCGCTCGATTGGGACCGTGAGGAGCAACGCCCGCGCCCATGCCACCCAGGGGAGGCGAGGGCGCGGCCGGGTGCCCGACACCCCCGGTCGTGCCAGTGCTGGCGAGCCCTCCTAGTGCACCTGGGAGCACGCGGGTGCAACGAGGCCCGCCGTGTGACCTGGCACAACTTGAGATGTGAGTAGGGAGCAAAAAGGCGGTGTACCCCTGGCCGCAGCATCCAATAGCTCGATGACGCATTCTAGCAGTGTGTCGCGGCCATTCTCCATCAGCCGGCACCGCAGTCGCTCCCGCGCAACCACGAGCGCGGCTCGCATGTTGGCCTGTTCCCGTTGGGTGTGTGGCACCGTCGCTGCTGCTTAGCTCACAGATCTTGCGGCGGCCCGCGCACGCCGCAGCGTGAGGGCGACGGACGTCGATCCGCGCTACCCGCGTCCGCGAGCATTGGGCCATGCACAGGCCCCTAGAGTGCGGAGTTGAGGTCTTCTGGAATGGATGGAGGTGCTCGAGCTGGCCGGGCCGCCCAACGGTCGACCTGGGCTCTCGGACCGTCAGACATCGGAGATGCGGGGTGACGGCAGATCGGTCGATGGGGAAGAAAACCTCGACGCCCCCTACCTGGAGCGCCAAATGTCGGATTTCGGGTTCCGGCAAAACCCTTGTGGTTCAAACACTGGGGTGCGCACGAAGATCTTCCCCCCAGCTCACGCTCCCACAACGATCTCAGAACCTAACTCGCCGAACCTGGAGAACAAAGGACACATGGTATATACTGGTTCGGGCCACCGCTGTGGTGTAATACCCTACTCCAGTGTGGTGTGGTGGATTGCCTCTTGGGTTGAGGATGAACAAGTACAAGGGAAGAACAACCTCCTAAGGAGAGGTGTTCTTGGGATTGGTGAGCTTGTGTGGTTGAGGATGGAGTGGACCTGATCCAAGATGAGTTGCCTCCTACTATGGTGGCTAGTCCAATTTATAGAGGCCCTGGTCCTCTTCCCAAATGTAGGCGGGAAGGGATCCAACAACGGCCAAATTTGAAGGGAGACAACTAGTACAAGTTATCCTGACAAAAGGTGGTCTTTGCCTGCCAAAGGCTCTGGTGGTGACGCCGTCCTGGGCTCCACGGTGACCTCTGTCCTACCGTCCTCCTGGTCTTGGTCATGCTGCACCGATATGGAAACCTTTGCCTGATGCCTCGGGAATCCTCGCCTGCGCCTGCCCTTTTAGCACCAACGAGGAAACAAGGACACTGCACGCGCTGGCGCCTGCTTTGTGCCCGCCTGGCCTTGGTCGTCATGGCTTGCATCACAGGAACCTCCTGAGGTAGCTCTCGCCTTGATCTCTCCGCCCCTCGCGAGCCAGCATAGTGAGGCTGCCCCCAGGGAGGTCTTGCGTCGTCCGCCTTGTGAGGCTTGGCCCCTCGTGAGGGTCTTGAGTGTTTGCTAGTGAAGATGGGACGTATATGCCCGTTGGTGGAGCCACGCCGTGGGCCGCAGGCAGGCAAGTCTGGGGACCCCCATTCCCAGGACACCGACACAAACTAATGAGCTTGGAAGTTTTTCAGGCTCCAGACTCCAAATCGGGCCAGGGTTCGGATTTAAAACCACCCACCCACCACAAGCAATATTCGCCAAGCAATTCCGGCCCGCCGGATATATGCGACCTCATGTACGTACGACAGCAGCCTCGGGAAACAGTCCATCACTTTTGGTCCAGATTCCTCCTTGTAAAAGACAAGATTAAAGACTGCCGCGACAAGGACGCGATTTCAGTATTCTGCAATAATTGCATGGACGAAGGCATCCTCAATGCCATCAACCGCCATCGCATATTACGCTTTGCTGACTTGGCAACCATGGTGCAGAAGTACCGCGCAATGGAAAGCGCCTGGAAAACCCAGACAGCTCGCTGGGAGCCACCGGTCTCCACCCAACCCCTTGGGCGAGCAAAACGGATGCACCCTCGCGGGGCACCCGAACCCATAGTAAAGAAAACTAAACCCATTACGGGACGCGGAACCGTTCTGGAGGGATGGCTCGATAGGCCGTGCAAAATACACACGACATCGGATACCGTACCAACCCACAGCCTTAGAGCATGTTGGATACTCCGGCAAGTGGCCAAGAGCGGCGACAATATCCTCACCAAAAACACCACGGAGCAACTCCCCCCGGAAGACGACGACCCCAGAGTATTGACAGTCTTCAAAACTTTCGCTTCAAACAATCGGCACAAGAGGGCACTCCGCGACCTCGCTGAAGTTTGCCCAAGTCACAACAATAAATCCTTGGAATGACGCGACCATAACTTTCAACGCTAGTGACGAACCAAAAATCCGGTCAGTCCGGGCACCAGCCGCCTTGGTCCTCAACCCAATTGTGGATGGCTTTCGGCTCACTAAAGTGCTCATGGACAACAGCAGCGGACTAAACCTCATCTACAAGGACACACTAAATAAAATGGAAATAGACAAGAGGCACGATGCGCTGGGAAAATTACACTCGACATGGTATTCGGCATGCTGGAGAACTATCGGTCTGAAGAGATAACCTTCCAAGTGGCCCCTTTCAACAATGGATATCATGCCCAGTTGGGGCGAGATGCATTCACACGCTTTCAAGCTATACCTCATTACGGGTATATGAAGCTCAAGATGCCCGGGCCCAACGGTATTATCACTCTTGCTAGTGATCCGGACATAGCCCTCTGCCCCGAAAACTAAACAGCATCCCTAGCCCTCGAGGCACTATCTGAGGCCCTCACGGCCGAAGAGTTAACCACACTACGCTCTACGATGGATAGGGATGATGTAATCCTTGATAAACGTCCCAAATGCACCTCCTTCAAACCAGCAGACAAAATAGTCAAATTTCAAGTCCACCCGACAGACCCCAAGAAGACAACTTCCATCGGGGCACAGCTGGACCCAACGGTTGATGCTGCACTACGAACGTTCCTGCACGAGAACTGGGACATATTCGCCTGACACCCTTCTAATAAGCCAGGAATCCCACGTAGGCTGGCCGAACACAACCTCAATATATTGAAGGGATATAAGCTGGTCAAGCAAACACTATGACGCTTTTCCGAACCTAAATGGCAAGCTATGGGGGAGGAGCTAGCCATGTTAATCGAGGCCGGATTCATCAGAGAAATAGAACACCCGGACTGGCTAGCAAACCTAGTGATGGTACCAAATAAGGACAAATCCTGGTGCCTGTGCATCGATTTCAAAGACCTCAATAAGGCTTGCCCTAAGGATCCCTTTCCCCTCCCTCGCATCGATCAGATTATTGATGCTACTGCAGGACACGACTCACTGTGTTGCCTCGACGCATACTCTGGATACCATCAAATTAAATTGAAGGAATCTGATCAAGCCGCAATGGCATTCATCACCCCATACGGGCCTTTCTACTTCAACACTATGCCATTTGGGCTTAAAAACGCCAGCGCCACCTACCAACACATGATTCAAAAAAGCCTGGAGAAACAAATCGGCAATATAGTGGAAGCATATGTGGATGACGTTGTCATCAAGACTAAGCACATCGAGTCGTTAATAGACGACCTACGTCTCACATTCGACAACCTCCAGACATATGACATCAAGCTCAATCTGGAAAAGTGTGTTTTCGGCGTTCCCACCGGAAAGCTGTTGGGTGTAACATCCCAAATTTTCAATTTGGAATGTTATACATTAGATCATCATTGCATATCAAAATTTATTTTCTTTTGGTTTTGATCCTAGAAATTCCACGCAACTCAAGGACCCACGGAGAGAGTTGGGGATTTCATTATTTTCATATTTGAGTTTTCTCAAATTTTGCGAATAGGATCATTTGATTTTATTATTTTATCATCAATTATTTCTATTAAAAAATATGAGAGAGGGAATAAAATGAATTTCCCAAAATAAAGAAATATTGAGGATTTAATAATAAAATCAAACAAGATTTTATTTCGGAGTTTTTCGGTATTTTATTTGAATTTAGGAAAAATGTGCGTTTTTCAAAATTGCATTTAGGCCCCAAATAAATGTTCACCTTGTGCGGCTTGATTTTAGAAGCCCGGGAAAATTTATTTCGGGATTTTTGGAGTCCGTTTAGTATTTCTTTTATTTGTTTTTCGACGCGAAATAATTTAAAAAAACGCGAACCGACTTTGGGCCGTACCCGAGCGGGACTCCGCCCGGGGGCAGCCTTTAAATAGCCCCAGCCCGAGCCGTCCCAGCCCACCAGAGCCGCCGCCAACCCTAACCCTAGCCGCGCCTTGATCCGTGCGCCCGCTGCCGCCGCCGGAGCCGCCGCCGACCCGCCTCCCGAGGTAAAAAAAGGGGGTCATGGTTTTATTTTATTTAGTTTCGGTTTTTTAAATAGATCGGTTTTTCCGATTTATTTATTTAGCGAGCGTTCGTCCGTCCATTCGATTTAGCAAACGTTCGTCATTTTTCTTTTTCTCGGATTAAATCCGCGATTTTTCTGATCGCGGTTCCTGATACGATTTTCGTTTTAGTATAACTTTTCGCTCGTTTATTGGAATCAGGCGATTCAAGCGCCCGGAGTTTCGTCTCGAAACCCTCTAACCATTTAACCAACTTAAACAAGTTTTGGCCACTGTAAAAATTACCCTAGATCCAGATTAGTAAAGAAGCCTGTTTCTTTTGCCGTTTGACTTTCGTTGCTTCGTTTGATTTGATTCTTTTAGCAAACCGGAGTTCTTAAGCTGAACCTTCTGGTTAGATCTCTTATTTGGGTTTTACCCGTGCATTAGATGAATACTTATTGTATGCTTGTTTGTTTGTCTGCGATAGAATACCCGGAGTGCGCCGCCTGTTACTTCGAATCTCTAGGTTTCGCGGATCATCAGCAAGGCAAGTAACACTTTGATTATACCTCCTACTACCCAGTTTTATTGCATTAGATCAATCCTCAAACATTGCATGATTAGGATCTTATTAAATTGTGGGATGGGAAGTAGTTGAGGTAGTACCTATTACCTGTTTATTATCAAACCTTTGGGAGTTACTTCTACGTTTGCCTATTATGCCATGCTATGTTAGTAGACGTGGATTGGGTGAGTGATATCCATGACAGATGTGAGTTTGTTAATTAATGGTTTATCTAAGGTGGCAACTTAAATACACATCTGGATGGATTGAGGTACCTGGGTATTCCAAGATTGCCTGTTTTTCTTTATGGACCGCCACCCAAGCCCAAAGGGATCATGAGATTTTTCATACTAGAAACTTCTGTGTGTAGCCACAAGCTATTATGGGCTCTAGCATAGTTGATTAAGTCGTGCGAACTCTTACATGGTAGAAGCAGATGTAGGGGAAAGTAGGTGTAACGGTCTATCCATCGTAAGGTGCTAGCGCTTCTGAAAAACTATGTCTCGGTCATCCGTCTTCTCAAACACCATGTAGTGCGAGAAACCAAATGGAGGCGATCGAGTATTGTGGGGAAAAGTGCGCAAACCTCTGCAGAGTGTATAAACTAATCATGGTTAGCCGTGTCCCCAGTTATGGACAGGTTGAGTATCTAGTACTTGGATTATCATGTGAATCTCAACATGTTACTCTAAAAATTAATTTTGTTGGGTTTTGTTTAATGATGATGCTTAATTGGGATTGAGGATGCTGTCAACCATTCTCAATGTTTAACAACCACCATGATAGTTAAATAAAATTTATTCCTTTGTAGTAGGGAAAAATTGGCTTTACGTAAAACTGTAACCATGGAGCTTTCCACCAGCCAAATATGCATATAGTATAGCTGTTTCATTCCATTACTCTCTATGTGTTACTTTGCCAGCATATTCCATGTGCTGACCCGTTTCAGGCTGCAACGTTAATGTTGCAGACTTTTCAGACGATGATTAAGGAGTTTTTAGGTCGTGGTTCTATACTCAGTGATGCTGTTGGAGTTGATGGACTCACTTATCTTCCAAGCCTTCCGCTGTTATAGTTATTAGATGGCCTTAAGCCATATTTATTGTAATAAGTTCTCTATTGAGACACTCGATGTAATAAGTGTGTGATTGCTACTCTGTTATAAATCCTCCAAGTACTATGTGGTGTCAGCATTACTGATCCAGAGATGACACCTGAGCACAGAGATCAGACCGTTTGAGGTCCGGTCGCTACAGAGATGGTATCAGAGCACACACTGACTGTAGGACACGACCACTAAGCTAAAGACCTAGATCACTATTCACTCTCTTCTCTTCTAACCTCTCATCTTTTCTACTCTTTAGGATGGCGGATGCAAGGAACAAATTCACGCAACCGGATGAAGATACGCCCTTTGTACGTCACTTGAAGGAAGTCACTAGATACCTGAACATAGGAGTACCAAGCTTCACGGGAACCTACAACACCACTTTACCTGAAGAAGAGCGCCGCATGATTCAAGTTCAAGTTCCAGGAAGGACGTTCATGCCAGTCACTGAGCCCATAGAGTTTTCTTTTGATGCACCAACTTGGAGTCTAGGAAAGAGCATGGCAGCTCATATCACCATGGGACGCATTAGAGAAGTCTACCGCAATAATCTCAAGGATACTATCTACCAGATTTGTGGGCGCCGAAATGAACACTGGGAGATGATCAACACCAGGAAGGATAGATCAGTTGCACCTTTTATCCAGGAACTAAACTAGCACATTTGACGATAGGAGAACCAGATGTGCGCCGACATGATAGACCTGAAGAAAGCAAGGACAAGAATCAAGGAACTAGAGGAAGAACTCAAGGCTACACGTGAAGATTATGAAGAAGAAATTGAAGTATTGGTGGAGAAGAATGACGATCTGATCAAGAAGATCGGGATATTTATGGGAGGCCCTACACCAGTAGATGAAGACGAAGAACCCAAGGAGATTCGCCTGGAAGACTACATCATCATCGACGACACCGACTCGGATCCAGATGATAGTGATGATGACTATGTTGATGAAGCCGGAGCAGATATCATGGAGTCTACAACCGAAGAATATTTCTAGTAGACCACCTCACCAGCAGTAGTAGTCCACCATGTAAATACAGTAGTCCGAGCACTTTTGCGGTAGTTAGATCGATTGTATGCCCTTGTTTGATTGAATGAAGTGAATTGTTTGCTTTTGCCTCATGTGCATATGGGTAGTGTTTTCTCTTTAGACCCCCTCTATTCTTAAATCTCATCTTTTCTAAACCCTCATATGCCTCCGAGACGTGACCCCGGATTTACCTTTCCACCGGAGCTCACCTAGTTGATCTAGCAGCAGAACACATTGATGCAGTTGCTAGTTCAGAATCAGATTTAGGGGAACAACAACAACAACCCACCACCACCACCACTTGTTGATCACTTAGCCCGTTTTCTTGGGCTAAATCCACCAGTGTTTTCCAGTAGCACCGAGCCGATAGTAGCAGATGATTGGCTCTGCAAGACAGCTAGAGAGTTGACCACAGCAGGATGCACAGATGCGGAGAAGGTGAAGTTTGCCGCACATCAGCTTGAAGGACCCGCAGCATCATGGTGGGAGAATTTCACAGCCACTTTCCCGGTCGACACTGTCACATGGGACCAGTTTTAGCAGGCTTTTCGAACTGCCCATGTTTCAGCAGGAGCTATGGCCATGAAGAAGTGAGAGTTTCGCAACTTGCGCCAAGGAGGACGGATAGTTGGCCAGTATGTGGAGGACTTTAGTAAATTAGCACGTTATGCCCCAGATGACGTTGCTACGGATGCAACTAAGCAGGAGAAGTTTCTGGAAGGACTGAATGATGAGATGAGCATGCAGTTGATGGTAGCAACCTTCAACAACTACCAGGAGTTGGTAGACCGTGCTCTTATGATTGAAGGCAAGCAGCAGCAGATTGAGAACCGCAAGAGGAAGTATGGACAAGGGAAGTACAATTCAGGAGCTCAGCAGAAGCCACGTTTTACCCCTAGACCGGGAGGACATTTTCAGCATACCCATGGAGGAGGTAGCACGCACAATCACAGTGGCACCAAGAATGGTAATGGCAATGGAGGAAGCAATGGCCAGAACTGTACCAACCCATCAACCCCAGCCAAGAAGGACCTGAGCCAAGTTACTTGCTTTAAGTGCCAGAAGACCGGACATTATGCCAATGAATGTCTTGAAGGCCAGAATGGCAATGGAAGCTCTGGGAAGAAGCCGAACCCTTTCAACAGGGGACAGTTGAACCACATTAACGTGGAGGAGGTTGAAGAGCAACCGGATGCCATAATCGGTAAGTTTTTGGTTAAGTCATTTACTGCACTCGTTCTTTTTGATACTGGTGCATCACATTCATACATATCAAGGGGATTTGTGAATAAGTATAACCTGCCCACTACGGTTCTTAGAACACCTATGCTAGTAGGCTCACCAGGAGCGGAGTATATGGCCAGTCAAGGATGTTTTCAAGTGCCATTGAGTATAGGTAGGCATGTGTTTCCCTCAGATTTAATCATTTTGGAATCACAAGGATTGGATGTAATTCTGGGTATGGATTGGCTGTCGATGTATGGAGGAAACATCGATTGCGCCAGTAAGACAATTTTGCTTACCACCCCAGAAGGGAGAAGGATCAAGTATGTATCCCGACATGTGCCAAAAGGGACTCAAGTAAATTGTTTAACAGGAGTTGTGCATGAGGAAGTACCAGTGGTAAGGGATTTCCCTGAAGTATTTCCAGAAGAGTTGCCAGGCATGCCACCGGATAGAGATATTGAGTTTTTGATTGAGCTATTGCCAGGCACAGGGCCAATATCAAAGAGACCATACATGATGCCTGCAAAGGATTTGGTGGAGATTAAGAAGCAGATTAAGGAGTTATTGGATAAATGTTACATTCGCCCAAGTTCGTCGCCTTGGGGATCGCCAGTACTTCTAGTGGAGAAAAAGGATGGGTCATTAAGGATGGTTGTTGATTATCGAGGATTGAATGAAGTAACCATCAAGAATAAGTACCCACTACCAATGATCAATGATCTGTTTGATCGATTGCAAGGAGCTAAGGTATTTTCCAAGATCGATCTACGATCAGGATACCACCAGTTGAAGATTCGAGAACAGGATATACTAAGACAGCTTTTACCACCAGGTATGGGCTGTACGAGTATACCGTTATGTCATTTGGTCTGACTAACGCACCTGCATATTTTATGAACGTGATGAACAAAGTGTTTATGGAGTTCTTGGATAAGTTTGTCGTAGTGTTCATTGATGATATTCTGGTTTACTCAAAAAGTGAAGAGGAGCATAAGGAGCATTTGCGATTGGTACTTGAGAAGCTCAGAGAACAATAGTTGTATGCCAAGTTCAGCAAATGTGAGTTTTGGTTGAAGGAAGTAGGATTCCTCGGACACGTTATATCCGGAGAAGGTATATCAGTAGATCCCACTAAAGTTGATACCGTGACCAAGTGGGAAGCACCAACCACAGTTGGAGAGATCCGGAGTTTCCTTGGACTCGCGGGATACTACCGGAGATTCATTGAGAATTTCTCCAAGATTGCAAAACCTATGACGGAGTTATTAAAGAAGGATACCAAGTTCATATGGACCGAGGAGTGTGAGGCTAGTTTCCAGGAGTTGAAGAAACGCTTGATTACTTCACCAGTGTTGATTTTGCCAGACTAGACCAAGGATTATGAGGTGTACTACGACGCTTCACGTCGAGGACTTGGAGCAGTGCTTATGCAGGAAGGGAGAGTTGTTTCATATGCCTCAGGACAGCTTAAGCCCCATGAGTTGAATTATGCTACGCATGATTTGGAGTTAGCAACCGTAGTGCATGCATTAAAAACGTGGAGACATTTCCTCATTGGAAATCATTGTGAGGTGTACACGGGTCACAAGAGTTTGAAATACATTTTCACACAGAAGGAGTTAAACCTCAGACAAAGGAAATGGTTGGAGCTCATCAAGGATTATGATATGAGATTGATTACCATCCCGGAAAGGCTAATGTAGTAGCTGATGCATTGAGCCGTAAGAGCCATGTCAATACACTAATGACGGGAGAACTACCAAGAGAGTTAGCCGAAAATCTTCGTGAACTATGTTTGGAAATAGTTTTGAGAGGCTATGTAGCAGCATTGGAGATTCAGTCAACTTTGATGGATAGAATCAGAGAAGCTCAGAAGACTGACAAGGAGATTGCCTCTATAAAGGAGAAAATAAGCGAAGGAAAGGCTAAAGGATTTCATGAGGATGAGCACGACACCCTATGGTTTGAAGACCGTGTTTATGTGCCTAATGACCCAGAGATCAGGAAGTTGATTCTGCAAGAGGCACACGATTCGCCATATTCGATTCACCCAGGAAATACCAAGATGTATTTGGATTTGAAGGATATTTTCTGGTGGACCGGAATGAAGAAAGATATTGCAGAGTATGTAGCAGTTTGTGATGTGTGTCAGAGAGTAAAGGCAGAGCATCAGAAGCCAGCAGGATTGCTACAGCCATTGTCGATACCCGAATGGAAGTGGGATAAGTTAGGCATGGATTTTATCACAGGATTACCCAGGACTCGTTCAGGCTATGACTTGATTTGGGTTGTAGTTGATCGGTTGACGAAATTAGCTCATTTCATCCCAGTAAAGACCACTTACACCAGTGCTAAGTTGGCAAAGATATACATGACCAGGATTGTATGCTTACATGGAGTTCCGAGGACTATAGTATCAGATAGAGGAACCCAGTTTACCTCAAAGTTCTGGAATCAGTTGCATGAAACTTTGGGTACCAGGCTAGAGTTCAGCACAGCTTTTCATCCACAGACAGATGGACAGACCGAGAGAGTCAATCAGATTTTGGAGGACATGCTGACAGCTTGTGCGCTAGATTATGGATCTAGTTGGGACGACAATTTGCCACATGCAGAATTCTCTTACAACAACAGTTATCAATCCAATTTAAAGATGGCCCCTTTCGAAGCCTTTTACGGAAGGAGGTGCAGGACACTGTTGACGTGGGATGAAGTTGGAGACCGCTAGTTGTTTGGACCTGACTTGATTAAGGAGTCTGAACAGAAGCTGAAATTGATTCACGATAGGCTCAAGATAGCCCAATCCAGACAGAAGAGTTATGCAGATTCTAAACGCAAGGAGACAGTTTACGAAGTTGGAGATAGAGCTTATCTTCGAGTATCCCCACTTCGGGGAACAAATCTCTTTGGTGTTAAAGGAAAGTTAGAGCCACGATTTGTAGGACCATATCGAGTATTGGAACGTATGGGAGAAGTGGCCTACAAGTTGGAATTGCCCGCAGGATTGTCAGGAGTTCATGATGTGTTCCACGTTTCTCAGTTGAAGAAGTGCCACGCGGAGATGGCTGACATACCTTTGAGAGACACCATGCCATTGGAAGCAATTCAGTTGGATAACGATTTGACCTATGAGGAGAAACCAGTTAAGATTCTAGAATATGTCAGTCGAGTCACTGCAGCAAGGTTATCAAGTTTTGCATGGTTCAATGGATCCACCACACGAAGGATGAAGCCACCTGGGAGCGAGAGGAAGATTTGCTCAAGGACCACCCTCACCTATTTTCTAGCCAACCCGAATCTCGAGGGCGAGATTCATCTTAAGGGGGGTAGGTTTGTAACATCCCAAATTTTCAATTTGGAATATTATACATTAGATCATCATTGCATATCATAATTTATTTGCTTTTGGTTTTGATCCTATAAATTCCATGCAACTCAAGGACCCACGGAGAGAGTTGGGGATTTCGTTATTTTCATATTTGAGTTTTCTCAAATTTTGCATATAGGATCATTTGATTTTAATTATTTTATCATGAATTATTTCTATTACAAAAATATGAGAGAGGGAATAAAATGACTTTCCCAAAATAAAGAAATATTGAGGATTTAATAATAAAATCAAACAAGATTTTATTTTGGAGTTTTTCAGTATTTTATTTGAATTTAGGAAAAATGTGCGTTTTTCAAAATTGCATTTAGGCCCCAAATAAATGTTCACCTTGTGCGGCTTGATTTTAGAAGCCCGGGAGAATCTATTTCGGGATTTTTGGAGTCGGTTTAGTATTTCTTTTATTTGTTTTTCTGCGCGAAATAATTAAAAAAAACGTGAACCGACTTTGGGCCGTACCCGAGCGGGACTCCGCCCGGGGGCAGCCTTTAAATAGCCGCCGCCTGAGCCGCCCCAGCCCACCAGAGCCGCCGCCAACCCTAACCCTAGCCGTGCCTCGATCCGCGTGCCCGCCGCCACCGCCGGAGCCGCCGCCGACCCGCCTCCCGAGGTAAAAAAGGGGGGGTCGTGGTTTTATTTTTTTTAGTTTCGGTTTTTTAAATAGATCGGTTTTTCCGATTTATTTATTTAGCAAGCGTTCGTCCGTTCGTTTTTTCTAGCGAACCTTCATTGTTTTTCTTTTTCTCGGATTAAATCCGCGATTTTTCTGATCGGGATTCCTGATCCGATTTTCGTTTTAATATAACTTTTCGCTCGTTTATCGGAATCAGGCGATTCAAGCGCCTGGAGTTTCGTCTCGAAACCCTCTAACCGTTTAACCAACTTAAACAAGTTTTTGCCACTGAAAATTTCCCTAGATCCATATTAGTAAACGAAGCCTGTTTCTTTTGTCGTTTGACTTTCGTTGCTTCGTTTGATTTGATTCGTTTTGCAAACCGGAGTTCTTAAGCTGAACCTTCTGGTTAGATATCTTATTTGATTTTTACCCATGCATTAGATGAATACTTATTGTATGCTTGTTTGTTTGTCTATGATAGAATACCCGGAGTGCGCCGCCTGTTACTTTGAATCTCTAGGTTTCGCGGATCATCAGCAAGGCAAGTAACACTTTGATCATACCTCCTACTACCCAGTTTTATTACATTAGATCAATCCTCAAACATTGCATGATTAGGATCTAATTATATTGTGGGATGGGTTGTAGTTGAGGTAGTACCTATTACCTGTTTATTATCAAACCTTTGGGAGTTACTTCTACGTTTGCCTATTATGCCATGCTATGCTAGTAGACGTGGATTGGGTGACTGATATCCATGACAGATGTGAGTTTGTTAATTAATGGTTTATCTAAGGTGGCAACTTAAATACACATCTGGGTGGATTGAGGTACCTGGGTATTCCAGGATTGCCTGTTTTTCATTATGGACCGTCACCCAGGCCCAAAGGGATCATGAGATTTTTCATACTAGAAACTTCCATGTGCAGCCACAAGCTTATGGGCTCTAGCATAGTTGATTAAGTCGTGGGAACTCTTACAGTGTAGACTAGTAGATGTAGGGGAAAGTAGGTGTAATGGTCTATCCATCGTAAGGTGCTAGCGCTTATGAAAAACTATGTCTCGGTCATCCGTCTTCTCAAACACCATGTAGTGCGAGAAACCAAACGGAGGCGATCGAGTCTTGTGGGGAAAAGTGCGCACACCTCTGCAGAGTGTATAAACTAATCATGGTTAGCCGTGTCCCCGGTTATGGACAGCTTGATCCGGCCGGGGTGTCGCTCACAGCCCCAAACGATGTGAGCAGGGTTCCCAAGCCCACCATCCGGGTGCCACTTGGTACACCGTGCCACTGTACCTAGGCTGTCCCAAGCCCACCTGTACCGGGTGCCACTTGGTAGACTACTAACACTACCTACAAACACCAGAAACTAGTTGCAACTCCTGGACAAAGATCGAGTTGATTAATAAGCCGAGAGGGGCTGAGTTACCGGAACCCAATGTGTGGTAGTAACTGTTCATGGATCACAAACACAGAACTCAGTTCCTGAGAACGGCTGCAATGAGACAACCCACCATGTACTCCTACATGGCCTCTCACCGCTACCTTTACCAAATCATGTTCACACACTTAGCTCTCAACAGTAGGACATGTTGACCACATTCCAATTCATCCCTGATGAATCAGACCTGACTCAACCCTAAGCAGTAGCAGGCATGACAAACAAACATGAATGAGTAGGCACATCAGGGCTCAAACAACTCCTACTCATGCTAGTGGGTTTCATCTATTTACTGTGGCAATGACAGGTCATGCAGAGGAAAGGGGTTCAGCTACCGCAGCATGTAACAGTTGAAACGTTGTTGTCCTAATGCAGTAAAAGAGAGCAGGAGTGAGAGAGTGGGATTGTATCGTAATGAACAAGGGGGTTTTGCTTGCCTGGCACTTCTGAAGATAGTATAGCTCTTCATCGGGGTCATCGATCTCATTGCCGGAACAACATCTACCAAAGGGGGACAATTACCGACAAACAGATAAGGACACAATCAATGCAATGCAACAATATGATGCATGATCATGTCATGGTAATATGCTTGTGTTTTGGCCTAATGCAACTAGCAACACAATTAAATGAAGTTGATTTGAACCCAAAGTTCAAATTCAAACTCCACATGTGGTTATTTAAATGCCATTCATTTGATTTGTCCTAAACAGTGGCCTTAAGTTGTTCTAACATGCATGAAAGTGGTACAGATGGATAGATTGGATTTTTCTGATAATTTTTCATATACAATTTATTTAATTCTGAGCTACGGTTGATTTTATATGATTTTTTGAAGTTTGTAACAATTTCTGGAATTTTCTGAATAAGTTTAAATCCAGAAAATTCTTTACTGCGTCAGCATGATGTCAGCAGGTCAATAGACCCGGTCAGGTCAAACATGACGCATGGGTCCTGCATGTCAGTCTCACAGTGACTAAACCAGTTTAATTAAACGTAAACTAATAAGTTACTCAGGGCCGGGCCCCACATGTCATTGACCCATTGGGTCAATTAGGTTAGTGCTAATTAGTGGTTAGGCCTAATTCAGCTAGAGCCACGTCAACATCGCCGGATCTACGCCGGCGTTGGCCAAACCGACGGCAAGAGCTCGCCGGACTCGCATTAGGGATGGCAGTTCGTCGCGCTGCTGGCACCAGGGAGGTCCTCTTGCTCATCCGCATCCAAAGGACCGGACGGGAGGCCGCGGGGTGGCCGAAAACGATGTCGGCGACGAGGTTTAGCGGCGGCCGAGCTCGGGCTCGAGCGGGTGCGGGGTTTCAGCGCGAGCTAGAGCAAATGGCGCGGCGCGTTCGCTTCCCGGGGACGCAATGAGCATGTTGGCGGTGCTGGGGCGAGCGGGAGAGTGCAGGAGCATCGAGCTCATCGGCCATGGCGGCGGCCGGAGTTCGGGCGCAAGTGGCGCGGTGGCTACGACGTGCGAGAGGAAAAACGGAGGGAGGGAGAAGAGCTAGTGGCTCACGGTGGTTGCAACGGCCGTTGAAGTGGGCTCGGGGGAGGTCGGAGCTGAGCGAGGCGGCGTGGGGGATCTCTGGCGACGGCAGTAGGGGACGGGCTCGGTGAGGCCAGAGGAGCCCGCCCGGCGTCAAGTGGCGGAGCGAGGAGGTCGAGGACGTCGAGGCGGAGCTCATGGACACGTCATAGGGGCGAGGGAATGGCTGAGGGAACGGCAGAGGCGAACGATGGCGACGGTGGCGCTCGAGAGAGTAGAGGATGGGGAGGAGCGCCGAGAGAGAGGAGGGGAAGCGAGAGGGGCCAGCGCGTTCTCCAGGCACTGGTGGGATGAAGGGGAGCTCGCCGACGCGAAGCAGGAGCTAGCACGGCCGGCGTCGTGCTCTGGTTCGCCTCTGCCTTCTAGCAGGGGTAGAAGACAAGGATGCCCTTGTGGGCTGGGCCTCCTGTGCTGGGCCAGGTGGTTGTGCCAGGTGGGCTACAGGTAAGCACTTCTCTCTCTCTTTTAATTCTGTTTTTCTATTTATTTGCTCTGTTTTGATTTAGTAAAATACTAAATCATTTTATATATTCCTAAAATAAATTGTGGGTACTGTTAGAATTATTTCCAACAACCCTCAACCACTTCCAGAATTATTTGGGCATTTTAATATAGTTATAGCATTTAAATGCCCAAATTCAAATACTTTATGATTTAATTCAAAAATCCAAATTGATCTAGAAAAATGTGCACCATTTTTGTCAGAGGTGCTGGACCAATTCAAAAATGATGAACATTTCTAAAGGGCATTTTGGGATCATTGAAAAGATTTAAGTTTGAACCTAGTTGAATTTCATTTGCTGCTAGGGTTTATCATCCCCCCATTTCAAAGTTTCATGAAAATTTAGACATGATGCATGGAGGCTAAAGCAAGACAGGCAAGGTCGGAACTGGGGCTGTGACAGCTCACCCCCACTAAACAAGAATCTCGTCCCGAGATTCAAGCGTAGGGCAAGATGAAGGGGGGACGCAAACTAACATAATCTTCACGGTCCAGATGTCTTTCTCGAGGATGTTGATTCATTGCTTCATATTGACCTTGACGTCTTTGCTTTCGTGATCTTCATCCAACACGATGACGACAGAAGGAAACTCTACATGAAACGATTTCCTCGAGGAACGAGTACTCAAGATCAACTCATGGAGTGAGACGTTGAAACATCTCTTGAGTTGGGACATAAAACATACATCAAGACGGATGGATAGTAACGGATGGTGAACTTCGATTTGGTAGGCAACTATTCCACGCTTAAGAAGATGGCGGATGGGTTCAAAGTAGCGAGGAGATAATTACCACGATTGCATAATGTGGCACCCTAGAGGAGGTGACTCGAAGGATTATTCCCTTAAGTGGCAAAAAGAATTACTTTTGATCCGTAGATCATTGAAACTCTTCATACCATCCTGAGGCAATTCTTAATGGAACGTTTGAAGGAGTTCGAAAGAATGACATACTCGGGCTAGGGTGGACGATGTGGACTACCTTGTTGAAGAAAACATAATGGATGATTTTGCTTATCATCGGAGATGGATGGGACCCATGGTAGGATGGCACAACGGCGGTGCAAGATGGGAATAAAAGGAAAATGCTGGGAATGATTCTAGTAAGTGGGGAGAAACCCAACAGTAGAGAGTGAGCCCACTGTTTGGAAAGGTTATAACATAACCGAGTAAAGCGAGAGCACAAGGATCCCTAAGGAGCAACTTCTAGAATAAGTTGCACGAAATCCTCATGGAGAATATGGTCAAATAGTTCAATCAAGATACTACAATGATAGATCTTCCGGCTAGGTGTGTCAGCCAGAACATCAACCTTGTCGGGGCCTACATCATAGGTCTTGGAAAAGTTCCAACTATCATATCTGCCTGTGATTCAGATGTGGTTGGTAACGGGATATTTCAAACAGGATGTCTCGAGAGGAAAGTTTGCAACACAAACTGACGAGATGACGTTGCGAGATTCTCGGGAAATGAACTACAATAGAAAGCTCCAAAACATGAGCTAGTTCTGCTACATACATGTGAACTCACTGTCCCAGACAAGCATGATCACATAGTATTCTTATAATAAAACACTACCAAGTTCTGGTGGGGAACCATCTTCGAGGATATCGGAATCTTGTGCACGAACTAGTATTCGCACAGCAACTCCTTTTCCTCGAACAAACCAGTCGGTGGCTTGGTGTGCTAGGAACACATATGGAATGGAGGCGGCCAACCTATCAAACCATAGAGCACTTTGCATGTGCATGACTAACTTGGGATGGTTCCAGAGGAGGCAAAAACAAACTTTCTCGAGTTCATGGCGGCAACTTGCATCAAATGCACGTGAATCAGAGAAAGTCACTTCTTTCACCAAAACATATACCTCATGAACGGGACACGAAGGCAATGCTTACAAAAGTTTCCAGCACTAGCTCAATGTTCAACATGAATCATGGAGGAGACAAGATGCTGCTGTTGGGCTCAATAGCAACTCATCGGAATTTCCATATCACTAGACTTCCACCATTATGTGAACAATGTGTTAGTATTGGTCAGACCAAAAGATGTAATGGTGTATGCTCGAGGGATCAACCACGAGTAAGACAACATTACTAACATCGTTGGTACTGATTTGATTTTATGATAACCCTCACTCAAATCAAAGGATTGATAAGACAATAGGTCCAACAACTGATCACAGGGACCAATCGATGAATATATCATCTTTCTTCAACACACACTACACAAGAATATCCCTTTGGAATGAACTAAGTTAGGCAAGCTTTTATCTTGCAACTCTCCAAGTTGTTGTTCAGCTTAACCAACTAGCTCGGGGTATCCAACACAGATTCTTGGAGAATGGATGGTTTAAAGAAAACCAACATGATCATGAACTCAACATAGCAATTAGGGAACAACCTGGTAATACTTCCGAGAAGATATTCGGAAAATCACGAACCACCGATATGTTATTAAGCTCAGGAGCAATCTTGCTTTTGAGGCAAGATGATATGATCAAAGGGTGAGGGATTGACACAATCCTAACTCATTGATCGAAGAGTGCACCACAAATAAGGACTAGGTAGCACGATCATTCTTAGGATGATGACTCAATAACCAACATGCTAAGTATGAGGTTATTGTCCATTAACTACCAAGCAACACAGTTGCTAGGAGTATTGATTTCACACATCACAATTCACTTTTCGGTATTCTAGTTGCGACAACACGACACCGAAGAATGAATGATGATGGAAAGAAGTATCACTACATCAAGAATTCATAAGGGAAGGTGCAATTCTCATGGCATTCCTGACATAAAGTGGATAATACTTCAGGGTAGAACAGACCAATATCTTGATTGCATTTGATCTGCAAAATACAACTGCTTTGACCCAATCCTACAAATGGATGAGGTACTGGAGTTTGTTTCTCCTAGTCATTCTAAACTAGAATGGCTTGATGGACCACAAGAGCGATAGGCACCGATGAACGAATGCTCACATACTCTTGACTATCAATTGATAGATGAAGGTCAGAATATAACTGAAGGGGGACAACTCAAAGGAACATATAGCTTTCCGAGTTGTGGATGCATAGATTAGTATGTCGAACGAGTTCAACATATTTCTTCCAGATAACCCATGCAGAGAGGTGGGACTGGCAGAGTCACAATTATGAATGGAGAACTCCTTAAGAGTACTCTGATTGTGATCTTTTGGTTCAAATAGCTTCTGCCATATTGGCTCCTGGTATTGGAAGAACGATATACCACAGACCTCGAGGACTATCACAAGGTTGCTAATATCTTAAGGGAACTAGCAAATACTAACAACATGAGGTAGGGTGAATCTCGGGTTCAAAACCCAGGAGTAGAATACCTACTAACTAAATAACATCACGAGATGCTTTCGAGAATGGTGGCCAGAATCATCACACTGGGAACACAAAACATTGCTAGATTACTAAGTGGCTCTCGAAGACACCTAGGGTCATAATACTAACTCCAACATACATGTCTAGGCAATGGAGTATCTCAACCCACTGGTTAGTGTGGTTAATCTGGCCCGAATGGACATTAGGAACATGGAGGAATGATTACAAGTGCATCGGACTATCTAGAAACCTGGGATGACTCAGACAACATAGCGGCTGTAAATGCTCAAAAAGATTTGAGACAACCTGCAAAAATGGTGGCATAACCACTCAACATCACAATATCAAGGTTCTGAGGCCAGCTATGAACACACGGAAGTAGTAGGAACTGAACCGAGGCTTAAACTCAACATTTCTAGGCAACTACGGTTTAGTAACACATCATCCTGAGAGATAGAAGAGAAGCCTAGTTCTTAACCCCGTAGAAAAGATAAGATGACTCAGATCAGAAGGTCATGAGGATAAGGAGTAAAACGAGCCTTACGTTCCCTTCCACAATCAATTCCCTTATATAACTAAAGCATTTCTAGACTCAACTTCGACCAGCTTGGCTTGGTAATCCTACAGGCAGTCAGGCTCTGATACCAAAGCTGTCAGGACCCCGATTCCAAGTCACATCGATCTAGCCGGTAACACCTCATATCACATTGCGGCCTCACGCACGGTATTCCCACGGGTGTCGCCTTACCATGGCACGGGACCGTTTGCGCCTTTTGGCTCACGTATATGATAGTGTCGCTAGCATCCATATGACAGAGAATCTGGGCCGACATGACTAGTCATGAACCCAAAGTGGCACTAACTTACAGGGACAGGCATACATGAATCAACATCGAGCATGTCGGTCAGCAGCGTGTGAATCCGGGCTGTAGCACTGGACTAATAGGACTCTGGTGAACCAGGCTATAGCATGCTAGGCAGGACTCCAGATGTCACCGCGTGACATTTCCCCGAAGGGACAAACACAGGAACGAAGTGAAGCACATGCCGGCCAGTCAAGTGTTCCGGAGCAGTAGTGTTGGGCTAGCAGGACTCCGGTGAACCGGGCTGTAGCGGACTACTATGGCTCATGGAAGCACAAGACTACATTTCCCCATAAGAGAGGCTACCAAGCATAAACAACTAGGTTGTCGGATCCCGCACATACCAAGCATTTCGATCATACACACAATATGCTCAATATGTGCAATACAACATGGCATCACAACAAGACTCTATGACTCAGAGTATTTATTCATTAGGCTCCGAGGGGCGAGATATTACGAACAAGGGTCTCATGACCCAACAATCATAGCATACAATCAAAGCACATGCGGAAGCTTAACATGTCTGAGTACATACATCTATAAATGAAAAAGGCTGAGAAGCCTGACTATCTACCAGATCCTGCCGAGGGCACAAGATCGTAGATGAGGTATCAAGCTAAACGTCGAAGTCCACACAGAACTACTAGCGAGACTGACGTCTCTGCAAAATATAAAATAAGCAAACGTGAGTACAAATGTACCCAGCAAGACTTACATCAGAACTAACTACATATGCATCGGTATCAACAAAGGGGGTGGTGGAGTTTAACTGCAGCAAGCCAGCTTTGACTTAGTGGCTAACCTGAACTACAACTGCAAGTAACTCTTTTGAGGTGGCGCACACGACTCCACATATTCACCATACGAATACACCACTATGGATCCGCTCCTGTCTCCCTACGAGAACGCCATCCATAGCACTCACGCTTATCTTGTGCATTTTAGAGTATCCACTTTCACTTGTCTATGAACTATGCAAGGAGTCCAAGTTTCCATATCCGAGGAATCCGGCTATTCGAATAGATAATGATAACCCTGCAGGGGTGTACTTCTTCACACATGCTCTCGCCATTTATCACCCTGTACACGTCATGTACCTTAGCAACCTTC
Organism: Triticum aestivum; assembly: GCF_018294505.1. Lineage (NCBI taxonomy): Eukaryota > Viridiplantae > Streptophyta > Magnoliopsida > Poales > Poaceae > Triticum > Triticum aestivum. The sequence continues at coordinate 426,357,227 of NC_057800.1, forward strand.
AAGCGCAAGTCGGGCGAGGGAGTCAGCCATGACCTGACTAACCAACAAGTCTCTAGTCCTTGTTTATCACCTATTTGGGTTCCATCCACAAGGAGATCCGGCCAGGGTGTCGCTCACAGCCCCAAACGATGTGAGCAGGGTTCCCAAGCCCACCATCCGGGTGCCACTTGGTACACCATGCCACTGTGCCTAGTCTATCCCAAGCCCACCTGTACCGGGTGCCACTTGGTAGACTACTAACGCTACCTACATACACCAGAAACTAGTTGCAACTCCTGGACAGAGATCGAGTTGATTAATAAGCCAAGAGGGGCCGAGTTACCAGAACCCAATGTGTGGTAGTAACTGTTCATGGATCACAAACACAGAACTCAGTTCCTGAGAACGGCTGCAATGAGACAACCCACCATGTACTCCTACATGGCCTCTCACCGCTACCTTTACCAAATCGTGTTCACACACTTAGCTCTCAACGATAGGACATTTTCACCACATTCCAATTCATCCCCGATGAATCAGACCTGACTCAACCCTAAGCAGTAGCAGGCATGACAAACAAACATGAATGAGTAGGCACATCAGGGCTCAAACAACTCCTACTCATGCTAGTGGGTTTCATCTATTTACTGTGGCAATGACAGGTCATGCAGAGGAAAGGGGTTCAGCTACCGCAGCATGTAACAGTTGAAACGTTGTTGTCCTAATGCAGTAAAAGAGAGCAGGAGTGAGAGAGTGGGATTGTATCAGAATGAACAAGGGGGTTTTGCTTGCCTGGTACTTCTGAAGATAGTATATCTCTTCATCAGTGTCATCGATCTCATCGCCGGAACAACATCTACCGAAGGGGGACAATTACCGGCAAACAAATAAGGACACAATCAATGCAATGCAACAATATGATGCATGATCATGTCATGGTAATATGCTTGTGTTTTGGCCTAATGCAACTAGCAACACAATTAAATGAAGTTGATTTGAACCCAAAGTTCAAATTCAAACTCCACATGTGGTTATTTAAATGCCATTCATTTTATTTGTCCTAAACAATGGCTTTAAGTTGTTCTAACATGCATGAAAATGGTACAGATGGATAGATTGGATTTTTCTTATAATTTTTCATATATAATTTATTTAATTCTGAGCTATGGTTGATTTTATATGATTTTTTGAAGTTTGTAACAATTTCTGGAATTCTCTGAATAAGTTTAAATCCAGAAAATTCTTTACTGCGTCAGCATGATGTCAGCAGGTCAATAGACCCGGTCAGGTCAAACCTGACGCGTGGGTCCTGCATGTCAGTCTCATAGTGACTAGACCAGTTTAATTAAACATAAACTAATAAGTTAATCAGGGCCGGGCCCCACACGTCATTGACCCATAGGGTCAATTAGGTTAGTGCTAATTAGTGGTTAGGCCCAATTAAGCTAGAGCCACGTCAGCATCACCGGATCTACGCCGTCATTGGCCAAACCGACGGCGAGAGCTCACCGGACTCGCGTTAGGGACGACAGTTCGTCGGGTTGCTGGCACCAGGGAGGTCCTCTCGCTCGTCCGCATCCAAAGGACCTGACGGGAGGCCGCGGGGTGGCCGGAAACGATGTCGGCAACGAGGTTTAGCGGCGGCCGAGCTCGGGCTCGAGCGGGTGCGGGGTTTCAGCGCGAGCTAGAACAAACGGCGCGGCGGGTTCGCTTCCAGGGGTAGAAGACAAGGATGCCCTTGTGGGCTGGGCCTCCTGTGCTGGGCCAGGTGGTTGTGCCAGGTGGGCTACAGGTAAGCACTTCTCTCTCTCTCTCTCTCTTAATACTGTTTTTCTATTTATTTGCTCTGTTTTGATTTAGTGAAATACTAAATCATTTTATATATTCCTGAAATAAATTGTGGGCACTGTTAGAATTATTTCCAACAAGCCTCAACCACTTCCAGAATTATTTGGGCATTTTAATATAGTTATAACATTTAAATGCCCAAATTCAAATACTTTATGATTTAATTCAAAAATCCAAATTGATCTAGAAAAATGTGCACCATTTTTGTCGGAGGTGCTGGACCAATTCAAAAATGATGAACATTTATAAAGGGCATTTTGGATCATTGAAAAGATTTAAGTTTGAACCTAGTTGAATTTCATTTGCTTCTAGGGTTTATCATCCCCCCATTTCAAAGTCTTATAAAAATTTAGACATGATGCATGGAGGCTAAAGCAAGACAGGCAAGGCCAGAACTGGGGCTGTGACACTGATGTGCCCAGAACGACATCATCTCCTTCAGCCATGCTCACTGGCCGAGCAGAATCTTCAACTGATTGCATGTACGTGTGAATAAGGATAGATGCGAGGGCAAATGGGGATAGGGTTATGAATGCTCACAACAAAGATTTTGCGAAAGAAAACATTTTGAAGAAGAATTAGATGCAGACTTTGACAAATGTTTCGGATGAAAGAAATCTATAGAACGAACTAGCAGGTTTGAATAAAATACTAGTAAGCATGCTAAGCATTCCATTCATACGAGACATAACACAAACCCTAAATCTGAATATTTTCGGATGCAAGGGACTACTACAAACCATATCCGCACAAGTTACCTATCAGTAAAGATCTGAAAAATATGGTAAAATAGGAAATTTCTACCATGGACGAACTCGAGCGAGATGAATGGAAGAACAAGTTCGCACTACACATATGCTAACTTGGTGATGTGCAGCGACTATGGCGGCGTGGGGATGAAGAAGATCCACGACAACAAGGAATGACTCTGGCGACCTCTTTCTGTCATCAAGGCGGCGAAGTTGATCGACGGCGTCAAGCTCAAGGAGGAGCAGTGAGGTAGGAATTCGGAAGGTGACGGTGGCGAAGAGGAAAAGTGGATTTGGGGAAGGTTATGACGTGGTATATATATGCGAGGAGAAATAACCACATCAGATGAATTTGATCAAATGGCCACAGTCGAAGGACTATTGCGATTCAACGGACAAGATAAGGTGGCAGTTGATGAAGAGCACGTGGCAACCGTCATCAAAGATCGTGGTCCTGACTTGGGCAGGAAACCCAAAATTTTGGACGGCTTTCGCCAAAACGAATTAAGTTCAAAACAAACCTTTAATGTGGTCAAGGACACCAGATAAAATTTTGTTACCAGATGAAATTGAGCATTCATAACAGAACAACATAGACGAGAAGAGATAGAATAGAGGGAAAACAAGGTCCTAGGCATTTCACTTAGACAAAGAAACACAAACACTCGAGAGAAAAGCTATGAGTGAAATACATTCGGACTAACACAAAATCCTTCAACCGAAAGGCAACTCAACGAAGGAAAATTATGGTGGCATGACCCACTGTATAAGAACCGTATGACCCCGAGCGTTGCACAATTATCGTGGCACCCGGTTAGTCTAGTTCTTCTTTAATGTATTCACTCTCAGAAAGAAAATTTCACTTTTTCGAAATTTTCAAACTCTTCAAGTGTTGTGCACCCATTCCTTCTAAGATGTTGAAGTGATGGTACAGGTGCCGAGTCCAGCTTACTGCACATTTGCGGAATCTAGGATATTTAGCCTAGATCGTAATGCATAGAATCTTTTCTCACTGAGAGGCTTGGTGAAGATGTAAGCAAGATTATCTTCGGTATTGACGTGGCTGATAACAATATCCCCTCGAGCAACATGATTGCGAAGGAAATGATGTCTGATGGCAATATGCTTGGTGCAAGAATGTTGCACTGGATTGTGTGCAATTTTGATCGCACTCTCATTTTCACAATATAGAGGAGTCTTCTTGACCTTGATGCCATAATCCTTCAGAGTATGCTTGATCCATAATAACTGAGTGCAACACGCGCTAGCAGCAATATATTCGTCCTCAGTCGTGGAGAGAGAGACACAATTCTGCTTCCTTGATGACCAACATACCAAAGATCTACCAAGGAAATGGCATGTCCCGGAAGTAGATTTCCTGTCAACCAGGTCACCTGCGTAATCTGAGTCTGAATATCCAACAAGATCAAATTATGCTCCCTTAGGGTACCATAAACCTAAGGTGGGTGTGTGAGCCAAATATCTCAGAATATGCTTGACCGCTTGGTGATGCGATTCTTTCGGTGCAGCTTGATAACAAGCACACATACAAACACTCAGCATAATATCAGGTCTGGGTGCACATAGTTAGAGTAAAGAACCAATCATCAAACGGTAAGCTTTCTGATCGTAATCCTTACCATACAAATCTACGTCTAGCTTACCATTCGTGGGCATTGGAGTTTTGTAGCCCTTTAGTTTGCAATCTTGCATTTTGAACTTCTTTAGACAGTCTCTTAGATATTTATCTTGAGATATGAAAATTCCATTGTCATGTTGACGTATTTGCAGTCCTAGAAAGAACTTAAGTTCACCCATCATAGACATTTGATATTTCTCGGACATCATTCGCCCGAATTCCATGTTGCAAGCATTGTTAGTACAACCTAAAATAATATCATCCACACAGATTTTACACATGAATATATCATCATCAATAGCACGTGTGAAAAGAGTGGAATCAGTGGATCCTGACTTGAACCCTTTGTCGAGCAAAAACCTCTTCAAGGTGTCACTCGAGGGGCTTCCTTCAACCCATATAGAGCCTTTTTCAACCTGAAAAATTTGTTAGGAAACTAAGGGTTTTCAAAGCCAGGGTGGTTGCCTAACATATACTTCCTCATCAATTTCACCATTAAGGAAAGCACTTTTCACATCCATTTGGTAAAGCAGGATATCATTGTAGTTTGCATAAGCGAGAAGAATACGAATTGCCTCAAGGTGAGCAACATGAGCATATGTTTCACTGAAATCAATACCTTGTACCTGTGTATACCCTTGAGCGACAAGACGTTCCTTGTTTCTCACAACAATGCCATTTTCATCTTGCTTATTCCTGAATATCCATTTAGTGCCGATGATATTGTGCTTCTTAGGATCCGGTTTGTCAACCAATTCCCATACATCATTCAATTCGAATTGCACCAACTCTTCTTGCATAGCGTTTATCCAATCGGGATCATTCATGGTGTCCTGATACTTGATAGTTTATGTCAAAGAGATAAAGGAGAAGCTGCCAAAATAGTTGGCCAAACGAGTGCGAGAACAAGTTGTGGGTCGATAACCTGGGTTCTCGAGATCTTCGAGAATTAATGCAGGGTCAACTCGATTAGCCACTCATGGGTGAGGATTTTCACCTTGATGATCATTTTCATTTTCCTCAACATCAGCATCGGGATGAGCATCTGTGTTGCCATTTTCATCAGGATTGGCATTTGTATTTTGCTTGCCATTTGTGTTCGTAGTGGCTTGGCGTGTTCTGCTTCAAGTCATGGGGGCATCATCATCGAAAGATTCAGGTACATTTCCTTCAACTTGCTTGATGCTCCCAATAGCCATTTTCCAAATAGCATCCGCAATCGGTGGTTCATCTATCACATTTGGCAGGTGCTCCTTTTGGGAGCTGTTAGATTCATCAAACCGCACATTTATTGTTTCCATAACTTTCCCGTGGTGAGAGTTATAGACATGATAAGTATGCGAGTTCGAGCCATAACCAAGAAGAAAACCTTCATGTGCCTTAGGTGCAAACTTGGAACTATGATTCATGTCACGAATATAGCAAGGTGCACCCAAAACACGTAAATAAGAAACATTTGGTTTCTTGCCAGTGATGAGCTCATAAGAAGTTTTCTTAAGGAATTTGTGAAGATAAACACAATTAAAAAAATGACAAGCAGTGTTAATAGCACCAGTCCAGAAGAGAATAGGAGTTTTATACTCACTGAGCATTGTTCTCGCCATCCCGATGAGAGTTCTATTCTTTCGCTCAACAACTCCATTCTGTTGGGGAGTGTATGCGGCAAAGAACTCATGAGTTTTACCATTTTCGTCGAGAAAATCCTCGATATGAGTATTTTTGAACTTAGTACCATTGTCACTTCTGACATGCTTAATTCACACGTCATATTCATTCTGGGCCTTCTTGGCGAATCTTTTGAAGATGTCTTGGGTGCAGGTTTTGTCTTCGAGAAAGAATACCCCAAGTGTAACGAGAGAAATCATCAACAATAACTAGACCATAATGACTGCCTCCGAAACTTGCTTAGTTTTGAGGTCCGAATAAATCCATATGAAGAATTTCCAGAGGTCTTGTTATGGTCATGACAGTCTTTGATGAATGATGCTTCTTGGCCAATTTATCGGCCTCACATGCACCATAGAGATGATCCTTGTTGAATTTTACACCAGGAATGCTACACAGATTATTTTTCTTCATGATAGTCTGCAAATTTCTCATACCTGCATGACCAAGTCTTCGGTGCCACATTCATCCTTCGGTTGCTTTTGCAAGCAAACAAGTTTAGACTGAGGGACCCTTAGAAAAATCAACAATATACAAATCACATTTACTATTTCCCTCGAAGACGAAGGAATTGTCAGAGGCCATAAAGACGATGCATTTGGATATAGAAAATAGAACTAGCATGCCTAGATCACAAAACTTGCCAACTGACATGAGATTGAATCCAAGAGACTGAACAAGTAAAACATCATCAATGTTCTTATCTTTGGATATATCAACTTTACCTAACCCAATTACCTTTCCTGTGTTGTTGTCGCCAAAAGTGATATAGTTCAGAGATGAAGCAGTTAAGTTGGGGTCGGCAAACAACGACTTGTCTCCGGTCATATGACTAGTGCATCGACTATCCATTATCCATTCGGTACACCCGGAGACATAGTCCTGCAGAAGAATTAGGCTTTCTTAACCACCCACATCTTTGCAGGTGGCTTCGAAATAGAAGAGCGAGCAGGATATGATTTCTTTCGATAACCATAATTGCTACTCGAGGAAGTGCAAGCATAATTGATGCGAAGCATCCTATGGTCATCCCCATGTACACTATGACGACTCCCCAAGACCCAAGAGGACATATGACGAGACCTCTAACATACGCCATTGGACACAAGGTGAACTCGCTCCTCTCCGAACCATCACTTTCCGCATGTGAGACATGGCTACTACCTCAAACTTATGTGCTATGCATGACCAGGAACCCAGAGGAAGGCCATGGTACAGCTAGGAGCATTGGACAAGACGGTGAGGACACCAAGTGCGAGGAACAAGAGAAAGGGCTGACAGAAAGTCACAACCACCGGGCGACAGGTCCATACCGGACATCCGACGCCTGGAGGTTCAGCCAGCCAGGACAACTACAGTCGAAGGCCAAGTGTACAATGACCAGACGACTGCCCGACATCGGACGCCCGACACTTGTCAGCCACCGGACGACCGATGCCGACCAGAAATCCGGTGCCATCTATCCTGAGCCAAAACACCGGACGTCCGACAAGTACCGGACGACCGGACCCTTGCGAGCCACCGGACGTCCCGTACTTGGTGAACGTTCGACGCCTGTCTGCGCACAGCTTCGGGCCCGAGGCCCATATGCCCCTTCAGTTACCTCTTCGTGGTCCTAGACTATATATACTCCTCCACCTCCACCAGTTAGTATTAGCGTTGTGTTAGCTCATATGTGAGATAGAGCTTCGCTCATCCATCCGGATCTACTCCATTGCGAGGGATCGTTCCCTCTTCGGAGAAGATCCACGTTGGATTCAAGACCCCTTCATGGGAAGACCCCTAAAGACCTCCTCACGGAGAAAAAAACCAGTTACCTTTGTATGATCCTTTATTGATCGTGGATCTTGTATCTCCTTTTGTGTTTTGATGATCTAGCATATGTGTGACCTAATCTCGTTGGTTTGAGTGATTCTCTCGTGTTTTCCCTCATGTTTCCCCTCGTGTTGTTCATGTTCCTCATTGGGATCCGCTCCTTTTGTGAAAGATCGGCCATCTAGGGTTCCATCCTACATCATCTTGGTATCAGAGCCAGGCTGATCACGAATTTGGAGCCCCTTCCCCTCTTTTTCTAGCCTTGTCTTGTTGTGTTCTTCCCCAATTTCGAAAATCCCCATCAAAAAATAGCCCCAATTATTTTGTGATTTGTTGGTTTGATGATGTTTTGTTGATTTTGATCCATGGATTTTCTAGGTTTCAAGTGGATCTAGCATCTCCCCAAGTTTCCCCATCTTTCATCCACGAATTTTGCTCAATTTTGACCCAAAAATCCCCAATTTATGCCCAAAATCGCACCCCGGAGCTCAAATCCCGCGTTGACCCCGATACATTGGACGATCGACGCTTTAACGGACGTCTGGAGCCCCAGGAACCTGATGCGGAGCATCCTATGGACATCACCATGTCAAGAGTCCATTCGGCGAGGGACACATGTGACATCTACTTCACATACACAAAGGTGAATCATCTCCTTTACACGTGCTCACTTGACACCTTCAAGGATGGTACACTACTTGGCACTCCACTCGTGTGCATGCATAGGTATTGTCGGAACACTATGGACGGCGAGGAGGAGTGCAAGCACCAAGGAACAACTACACCATCCGCGAGGGAAGCCTGGAAGCGAAGACGGAAGAAGACGTAGCTGCTGAAGCTACAGCGGCCGGACATCCGGGCCAGAGGCCAGACATCCGGCGCCTAGGCAGCCGCACAGGAACTGCCCCAACAACCGACCAGCTGTAAGCCAGCTCCAGGCCCTAGACATCTAGCTCAGCCCGTACATCCAACCTTTCCCCCGGAAACCCGGACAACAACTATCCAGAGAAGAACAGATTCGACCCCTCCAGGCCGGACATCCGGCGAGAGCCTCGGACATCCGGCGCCCCGCGAACGGCTGGACATCCGGCCCCCAGCCCGGACATCCGGCGCCTGTCTGCATGCAGAGTCGGGCCAGAGGCCCATGTATCCCACTACAAAAAAAGACACATCCGTGACATTCTGGGCCGAACAATTTTTTTTTCTGTCATACATATGACACTTCTATGACGATAATTGTGACAAAACCCGGTATCATCATAGATGTGGTGGGCTCCTACTTCTATGACAAAAAATCATGACAGAAAATGGGCTTTTCGTCCTGGGTGGGCCGGAGACGCAGCTGCATGACATTCTTTGGGCCGTCCATGACGGAAAAACCATGGTAGAAGTGAGGGCGAGGAAAATTTCGGGGAGTTCCCGGTTACGGTGGGAGGTCGGGGGCCGAGCGATGCGCGTTTCTCTCGTACACGTACGCGCGTGTGTGCGAGGCGTTGGCTCTAACTGAACTCGAGCGAGGCGTTGGGCTCTAACAGAACCCAAGCGATTGCACTACAGGCTACGCGTTACTGAACCCGAGCGATCGATCGATGGCTGTTAACTGAACCCGATCAAGCGATTCCTTCGCTACTGCTAGTATCTGAAGCCGATCGATGCTGCCTCTGGGATGAACAGTGAGCATTGCGGGGAGTTTGGATGAACAGTGAGCAGTGGCGTTGCCTCTGGATGAACAGGACCCCGTGGTGTGGTGGAGGGCTAGATGAACAGTAGATGGTGGAGGGGTGCCCGTGGAGGGGTGCCCGTGGAGGGGTGGTAGAACAGGACCCTATGGTGTGGAGGGCTGGATGAATAGTAGACGCTGGAGGGGTGCCCGTGGAGGGGTGGTTGAACAGTAGCCGGTGGAGTAGCGCGCGGTGGAGGCTGGATGAACAGGAGCCCGTGGAGGCTGGAGGAGGTCGACGGTAGCCCGTGGAGGCTGGAGAAGGTCGACGGTGGAGATAAACAGTATCCCCTGGAGTCCCGTTTTGTGGTACGCCACACCCCTCCCGATGAACAGGACCCCCATTTTGATCGTAGGAGGTCCGTTTTGTCCGTTTTGCGGTACGCCACACCCCTCCCGATCAACAGGACCCCCGTTTCGACCGTAGGAGGTCCGTTTCGTCCGTTTTGTCGTACGCCACACCCCTCCCGATCAACAGGACCCCTGTTTCGACCGTAGGAGGTCCTTTTCCTCCGTTTTGCGGTACGCCACACTCCTCCCGATCAACAGGACCCCCGTTTCGATCGTAGGAGGTCCATTTCCTCCGTTTTGCGGTACGCCACACCCCTCCCCATGAACACGACGCATTCCGTTGCCTTCCCATGAACACGACTCATTCTGTTGCCTCCCCATGAACACGACGACGATGACGTTTCTCCGTTCCGACCCAGCCATGTACACGAGCCCTCGCCGTATGTATGCGTGAGTAGGCGTTCGAGACCCTGCCCGTATGTACGTACGTGGTCGTATTTTCTTTCTTGCACCCTGGCCGCTTTACGTACGTGTACATGCTACGTGCGCGCCTCTACTATGACAGGTACGCGCCTCTACTACGACACGTGCGTGCCTCTACATCGATTAGTATATATGTACGTACACGTTCGCGACCAGAATGACAACGCTATGTACGCTTCGACCAGGTGGGTCCCGACTGTCAGGCACTTCCTTGCCTGCGAATATGTAGCTGGTGGGTCCCAGCAGTCACGGGGCGAATCGTTTTGGTTTCTTTCCCGGACGCACTTCCTTGCGTGCGAAGATGTAGCTGGTGGGTCCCAGCAGTCAGGGGGGCGAATCATTTTTTTTGCCTGGACGCACTTCCTTGCATGCGAAGGTGTAGCTGGTGGGTCCAGCAGTCAGGGGGAAACGTTTTTTTCATGAAATATGGTGGCCTGTCTGGTGGGTCCCTACTTTGAGGTGGAGGAATCATTATTTTCCCCGTAATAAGGAGGCACTTCCTTGCTGCCGCCGTGGACCCAGCTGTTAGCCTCTCCACGTACAGTCCACGTCCGATGGAAGTTGTTCCTTGACCATGTTTACCATGCCGCGCCGAGAGCACCAGGGCGGTGGACGACGGTGAGGCCTAGGAAGGGGACGACGAGGAGCCGGTGAAGACGCAGTAGTGGATGCCCACGCGGAAAGGAGTATGAGGGTTCACTCGTTCGGCTGCGGTGTGAGGCTGCCGTCACCGCAGGGCCTGGCCAGCGGTGGGAATAGTAGGGGGCGGTGAGGCCTCCGCGGCATCACAGCCGGCCACGGGAGGCAGGAGCAGGCGGCACGACCGGTGCTGCTTTGGGCGGCTGGAGCAAGAAGGCCAGAGGTTGAAGAAGCACTACGGCCATTGGATGGACATCGTACGTTCATTGGAGCTAGAATTGTTCATATTGACTAAGTTGACAAAGCCCACCATCCCCGTCAACTTAGTAGGCCCACAAGTCAGCCTCCCACCAAGGTGGGTCCCAGCTAGCAGGGGGAGTATTGATTTTTTTGTGCGTAATAAGGAGGCACGGGTCCGAGCTGATAGCGGGGGGAACGTTTTCTTTTGCGAAATACGGTGGCCCGTCTGATGGGTCCCAGCAGTCAAGGGGAAACTTTTTTTCGCGAAATAAGGTGGCCCGTCCGGTGGGTCCCTGCTGTCAGGTGGAGGAATAATTATTTTGTGCGTAATAAGGAGGCACTTCCTTGCGGCCGCCGTGGACCCAACTGTCAGCCTCTCCACGTACAGTACTCTTCCGATGGAAGTCGGTCGTTGACCACGTTGACCACGCCGCGCCGAGAGCACCAAGACAGTGGACGATGACGAGGCCTAGGAAGGGGACGACGTGGAGCCGGGGAAGACGCAGGAGTGGAAGCCTGCGCGGAGAGGAGTACGAGGGTTCACTGGTTCGGCTGCGGTGTGAGGCTGCCGTTGCCGCAGAATAACAGGGGGTGTGGGTGAGTGGAGGGATGGCCTGGCCAGCGGTGGGAGTATTATGGGGGCGGTGAGGCCTCCGCGGCAGCACAACCGGCCATGAGAGGCAGGAGAAGGCGGCACGACCGACGCTGCTTTGGGCGGCTGGACCAAGAAGACCAGAGGTTGAAGAAGCACTACGGCCGTTGGATGGACATCGTACAGTCACTGAAGCTAGAATCGTTTATATTGACTAAGTTGACAAAGCCCTTGGTACGCTCCAACTTAGTAGGCCCACAGGTCAGCCTCTGAAACTGTGTGCCCCAGATGTCAGGGGGAGGAATCATTTTTTGGGCGGCCGAAGCTAAGAATATCCGAGATTGAAGAAGAAGCAGGACATCTGTTGGATAGACATCCAACGACCACTGCTGCTAGAACCGTGTGTTGACTAATAAGTTGACAAAGCCTTGCATACGCGTCAACTTATTTTTTTAGGGGACACGTCACTTAGTAGGCCCACAAGTGTGTGGCAGAGAACTTATAGCCCATTTGCGTTTTGTAAGAATGTACAAGCCATTTTTGAATTCTAATGGAATTTACAACAACCCATTTACAGTTTGTTAAAAGTATAGCCCATTTTCTAGCTAGGACAATGATTAATAATTTCAACCAACCGTTGAAGACAGAATTCAATAAAATTTCAAACATTTTGATGGGATCCGAAATATTTTTATCCCGAAATTTCTAGTCAGATTAAATATAAATTTGTATTACGTAAAAATCCAACGAAACATTGCGCGCGCAACAATGAAAATTTAAGATTTTCAAAATCCATAAATAATATTTTATAAACTAATTTCGTGTTTGGTGCATTTTTTATAGTTACTGCCCAGTTTTTATAATTACATCCCATTTATTATTTTAAAGCCCATTTTCCTGTTAAGCCTAATGCATCCCTCCTAGGAAAGATTTGCAGCCCAGCGGGGCGGAGAATAACATGTTGACCTTGCCTGAGTATTCCTCAAAAAGACGCATAGCTGGGCTAGCCATTTTCATCTTGAAACAATTAGTATCTGGGCTGGATATCTGGCCTGGGCTAGACGGGCCACAGCCCGCCCAGTTAATACCCTGCTCTCCTCTGAACAACAACGAAATCATCGCCAAGAAAAACTCTGCAGTGCTCACGCCTCAAAAACACAAATACTGCTCGAGCTGCTTGGTCCCAACTGTTGGCCGCACCTTGTGCAATTCTCTCGTTTATATTGACTACATAGGTTGGCAATGGTGTGGGACCGTGATGTCAGGAAACCAGGAGAAAGCAAAAAAATATAGTTGTACATTATAAGGATGCACTTGCGTACGTACGACTATGTCCCTAGTGGGTCCCTAGTGTCATCCAGTCAAAATAAAGTCATCTCCTGAATCCTCATGTTCGTTGACGATGTTAACAATGCTCGGCGCCACGGCGAGCGCAACAACTCGAAGGACAACGAAGAGGGCCTCGCGGGCCCTACTAATGGTCTGATACAGTGCCCGCTGCTCATTCAGGAAGCCAGGATCATCGGACACCTATGAGCACCTTCGAGAAACTGAGACGGCATGAAATGGTAAGGCCGCGCTTGGGAGCTCTAGTTTATTTCAAACATGTATTAACATACAAGTGTAATTTACTTGTCATCGGAAACAACGCATAAAATACAGGCGTAATGAAACCGAGGGCCCGAGGTCTGTAAGTAAAATCGGCGGGTTACGCATATAATTTGAGAGACCAGTGTATATTTTACGAGCACTGCTATATGGACGACATTACCAGACGATACATGCACAACGTGCGTATCATGCCATCCATGGGCAAGGCTGAAACAGCAGCTAACGGCTGGATTAGCAATCGTCTGAGTGTTGTTCAACATTTTTATCGTGTGTGAAGTACTTCTGATATTTTACTAGTCGAAATCGACCAACCAGGCGCCTTCACCCGAGACCATCTGCTTTAATTTACAAGCGTCAGTTTTACAAGCAGTTTTGGTTGGAAAACGATGATCCAATCACAGCCTAATATCATGAGTTGGTCGGAAGATCATATGGTTTCACGTCTAACCTACCCGACTTGTCGTATAGGCTATGAATGAAACATCAGACGATGAACTTCTTAAGCACAGAAACAACAGAAGAGGATGATTTTCTTAACAAGCAAATCACTGGCATTAGATCGACATGCAAAACAATATGAAGCATTATTCTCAGGAGGCACAGTGAACAGCTCGTGATGCCACATGCCACAACATTCCAAGCTCAACTTTGCAATAAAACACAAGGCCTAGCATGACATAGACAATATTCAGAACAAACTCTTAACACAGGAATATCTCACCAGAGTAACTATTTACATCTAAATTGAACACAGGAATAGGAAAAAACACTCGACACTGCTCACAGCAAGGGCGTCCCACTCAAAAATATCAAATTCATGTCTTCTGGCTAACAACAATGAGCAAATTTTGACAAGGTTTTCCAATTCCAATATATTAAACTAATGTCTTCTTGCTAACATCAATGATTAAACTTTGACAAGATTTTCCCATTCAAAATATGCAATGCCTATGATCGTGGAGTCCTGTCGTAGCTTCTTGTACTTGTTTGGGCACTTTTTGCCCAGGGCACTCCACGTGTTGTTAAATTGCCAATTGTCTATGCAGACTAGTCATGCCACCGGTGTCTAATAATACTATGTAAAGCTTCTCGGTCATTCATTCTGTAATGTAGGCAAACAGTGACTGCTTCTTTATGCAAAGTGGAATGACCAACTGGACCCAGTAATGCAGCAGTTTGCCTTACACATTGGCTCCTTTTGTGCAGTTCAACTAAAATCGAAGTCGGAATAAAACCGAGCTTTAATTTTGATATCCCTGTAAGCAAAGAATAGGTATAAGGGAAACAATTACTGAGAAATAACGGTTGATGACTTGTACTCCTAGAAGAAAAGCATCTATTGATCTACTTTATCTTAATGGGAAACAAAGCAGGAGAGTAGGAATTCTCCATCAGTGTGATTCATTCATATTGACTGAGACATTATCTTAACAATGCCTTGTTTCAACATGTATAAAGAACGACAAAGCAGAAAAGTACCATTCCTAAAACAATGCAATTGATTCATTTTAACAAAGACATTATCTTAACAATACCTTGGTTAAACATGTAGAAAGAACTACAAAGCAGGATAGTACCATCCTAACAAGTGTTGCAATTTTGAACTAAGATTCAGTAGTTAATTAATTCTGAGAGTGGCATTGCTTAATTTTACCAGCGGCACTAGGTTAACGAAAAGCATAAACAGTTCCAGGGGAGAGTGGGAGCATCAACAGTATGTGCTTCCATCTACTTACAAAGGGGGTGATGCAGAGTTTGTTGTAACAAAGCAACAAGCATCATGTCTGGGTTGGTCCCACTTTTGTTCACTACTTAATGGGAAAAGACAACAATACAATAGCTTCAATTCAACATTTATTTAAAACAATACCAATACAAGTAGCACAACATCTCAAAGCACACTTCACAATCATGTGGATGAAGGCCTGTACTGACCTTTCATGAGACGGACAAGATAAAATATGAATCTGCCAACACGAATAGGAAATCCAATCTCGTTTTGTGCAGTTGCACTGAAATCAAGCAAAGTGTTTTGTGTAGCGAAGCAAAATGTCACAATAGCAACAAGTTGAATAGATATCCCTGTTTAAACAGAGGCAAAAAAGGAATCAATTACTGGCTAATAAAGGAGGATGAAACATGTGGCCACAAAAAAGGTAATCCTTCCAATCCCTAACAAGTGTTGCAGTTTTGAAATAAGATCCAGTAGTTAATTCTGAGAGTGGCATCAATTACTGGCTTATAAAGGGGGTGATGCTGAATTTGATGTAACAAAGCAACAAGCATCATGTCTGGGTTGGTCCCATTTTTGTTCACTAAATGGGAAAAGACTGCAATACAATAGCTTCAATTCAACATTTATTTAAAACAGAACCAAAACAAGTAGCACAACATCTCAAAGCACACTGCACATCATGTGGTCGAGACCAAGATTTGAAACAACTCGCCACGAAGACTGGAAACAAATCTCGATCTCCTTTTGTGCAGTTCCAGCAAAATTAAGCAAAGTCACCGATGTGACATTCAAGTTGAACTGCACAAAACACTCTTAAAACATAAGTGTTTCGAGTAGCGAAGCAAAATGTCGCAATAGCAACAAGTTGAATCGATACCCCTATTTTAACAGAGGCAAAAAAGGAAACAATTACTTGCCGATAAAGGAGGATGAAACAAACGGTGACAGAAAGAAGCATCTAACTTATCTTGGATGGAAAACAAAGTAGGACAGTAGCATTTCTAAAACGGTTGCATTGATTCATATTAACAGAGACATTCTCTTGAAACAACATTCGTTAAAAAATGTAATTTACTTTTAACAATGGCATTGCTTCAATTTTCCGGCGGCATTCTTAGAGTAACAACATCAAAATAGCTGTATGGGACATGATAGCACCATGTGCGTCCACACGTATAAATGGGTGATGTAGAGTATGTAGCCAAGTAGCATATATGCGCTGGTCCCATATTTGTTCTCTTTGAACCTTCTTGCCATGTGAGGGTAGCAAATCTAGCCCTGCACAAACTACTCGACCCCCCAGTTTCTTTCCCTTTTCAACGAAGAGATCGGTTCCTTACAGATGTGTGTACTGGGTTACCCCTTTTTCCCTTTTCGACCTACAAAGCTGCTGGATAGCCAGTCTATACTACTTTCCGCCTCTCCTTTCCTCATTGAACCACGTCCTAGATTCTTGCTCCAGCCCAACGCACCCTTCTTTCCTCTTTGAACCAAGGCCTAGATTCGACTACAGATCAAAAAAGATCCACATGCAGCTAGAGCAATGACGATTTCAAAGAAATTTATACCTTAGGGTCGTCGGGATGTGGCAAGGCGTGCGGCGGGAGGCCGGATCTGCCCACACTACGTACGACAACGAGGAATAAGGGGTCGGTGGCTCTCCCACACAGGCGCTGGGTGAAAGAGAACAGCACAGCTGGCAGTGGATTGCCTCCCTCGTCGAAGGCGATAGAGTGAACGCTACAGCTCCTCCCCTTCCCGGTGCGACGAGATATGGACGCCTCCTTCACCAGCTGTGAGGGGGGAGAGAGAGAGACAAGAGGCCAACGCAGTCTTATTTAGATCTGTGAAGAGAGGGTGAGAGACTGTGAATATAGCAAACCCTAGCAAATGAACGCTGAGCCTCCAGCGTGTAACATATATGTAGTGTGGCGAGCGTGTGGAGAGTGCAAACCCTAGCGAACAAGCGCTGAGGCTCCCTCTTATATATACTACTGTAGTACGAACTGAGCTCCGGTGCCTTCACTACACCTGTTTTTGGCTGTATGACAGGTGAGCCAGCCACATTTTGGGCCCACCTGTCATGAATCCAAAGGCAGGTGCACTAAGTCAATGAAGCTGCTTCCATATAGTACTCTCGTGTATACGACTAATATATAGTGGAGTGGTTTTCTTATTCTCTCCATAACAATCATTTTAAATCGTTTTAAAGATCGACATGGAGATGGAGCTACGGCAGTGGAGCAAGCCGGCTCCAAAAGGAAGATGGACTACCTGGGACGTCAGGCTATAGCTAGAAGGGCGGTTGGGACGCGGCATCGGCCCATACCGCGGTGACCCCCGATTGTGACGCACCGACTGTGGGTTTTCTCCCTCGCTGATGTCGACCGTGTCTACGCAGAACATTGTTCCCTTCCCCCAGCTGCGAGATCAGGCCCGTCATTCTGTGCTTGTGAAGAGAGCAACCTAAGCAAGCAGGCTTGTAGCTTAGGCTCCTGCTAGTGTATATATAATGGTTTTCTTTTTCTCTCCATATCAACCATTTTATATTGCGTATGTGTCATTCAAGAGTGAAATGATGGTTGCTTCTTCCGACTAACTTACTGTGTGATTTGACTGCTCCTTAGTGGCCCCTACACGTACCCCCCCTACGTGTATGCAACAGTCACACGTACACATGGACGCAAAAATGCGCGCGACGCCCTAATGCATGCATGTCCGAGCACACGATGGAACACACACGGCCACGCTCAAGTGCTCAACCTACACGTTCATGCACACACATACTCAGTCAGGGTGAGCTAGTGACCGTATAAACACCGGAAAATATATATATATATATATATATATATATATATATATATATATATATATTGAGTGCAATGAGCATATTATGAAGTCCACTGACCATATTTTTACAAATATACAGTGACATACGGTGTATTTATCTTGTTTGAAATTAAGCCATATTAACCGGAGAGGAGGCAATATGGACTAGCATTACTTTGCTGTGTCCCGTCAACTTGCCGAACGAGGAGAAGGTTGCAGGACGGGAGAAGCTTGCGCGCGGTGGCTCGTAGGACAAGGAGAAACTTTTGACTAATGCAAGCTCCCCCTTGCTCAGGCGGTGGACGTGCAACAGTTAATTTGGTGTCAGATTGCCAGAAGCATACACTATACTACTAGTGCTATTATTGTTTGACTTCCCGAATAGGCGAACAGCCAAGAGCAAAGTTTACTAGTACTACTACTATAGTCTATAAAGGTACGTACTATACTAGTACTAGGAACCAGATGGAGGAGCGTCTGCACTCTTATTATAATTTTAAAATGTGATAAAGCAATCTTCAACACATTTGGTTCTCTTCGAGGGTTCTCGCATGTGATAATGGAAGTTGATTGCATGGAACACTCGCCACAATTCTCGCTTAATTCTAGCTCATATCCTGTTACAAATAGTAGCGCTCGATAATATTTCCTCTTTTTTTGTTATTTAGCATGTAAACAGGTCAACAAACCTTGCAGCGCATCTTCGTGCAAACCGTGCTTGCTGCACTTTGAATGTGGCCGAGAGCTGGCTTGATGAAACACCTCGCTTCCTACTTTTTTTAGGGGGTACCTCGCTTCCTAGTGACCAGTGTCTTGGCTGATCGTCCTAAGAATGCTTATATATGAATAAAGCTCTCTCATTTACCCGCAAAAAAGATTAAGCCATATTAACCGGAAAGGAGGGAGTATGGACTAGCACTACTTTTTGGTGTGTCCTGTCAACTCACAGAACGAGGAGAAACTTGCAGGACAAGGTGAAGCTCGCTTACGCCTTTTGACTAATGCAACCTACCCTCGGTGGACATGCATCAGTCCATTCGGTGTCAGATTGTCAGAGGCATACACTGTAGTACCCAACATGTGGAGTACCATCATTGTTCGACTTCACGAAGAGGCGAAGAGCCAAGCGCAGTAGTACGAGTAGTACTACTACTAGAACCGCATGGTGGAGCGTCCGTACTCTTATTTTTTTATCTCTCATAAAGTACACGTTTATTCCGGAGAAGGGCGGAAAACGGCAGCCCAACATGTAATGAATGATATCGATCAACCAACCATGCTCGAATATATCTTGACCTCGTGCGAGCCCGTCTGTGTGTTCTCGCTCCTCGTCTCTCTCAAGGAACGGCGGGTTGGCTCTTTGCCGTCAATTGAGATCAGTTTGCTCACACTCCTGTCCCACATGTCAGTGATATGCCAAGAGGAGGTGTGTTGACCGACTGTCCATACGTGTACTTGGTTTTGCACCTTCATACTACTCCTCCCTCCGTCACAATTTACATGGCGCGCTTCATTATGATGCATTTCTCTCAATGCATTTCCACCACCAAAGAGACTTTAGACGCGTTTGGTTTAATGCTCAATTAATTAGGGTGTGGTAACCGCAATCAAGTCCACAATTTTCTCTCCATGTACTGTACTACTACGGAGTGGAGTAAGTGCATGCATGTGTGTACCCGGGGTGGAAGCACTGCATGCATGTGTGTACGCATTATTCCCTCTAGTAATAGACGCCGTGCTATAACTACCAATGCTATTTTTTAGGCCGATTGCTAGTCGCCTTGGTCCCACAGATTTTTTTTCTTTTTTCTGAAGCGCACTGTATAAACAGTGAGGGATGGAGTAGTATGAGTGGATTCAAAGAAGAGCGTATTGATGGTTGCTTCTTCAGAGCAACTTACAATGGGAAAGGTGGGGCTTATGATTTGACTGCTCATTACTCACTATTAATGTGGCGCAACGACCGAGCTGAGTCTCCCATCCGGTTGTGCACCACCGCCTCGGTTCCTAAATATACTCCGGAGTATTTGTCTTTCTAGAGATTTCAACGAGTGACTACTCAAATATTTGTCTTTTTAGAGATTTCAAATGGACTGGCACATACGGATGTATATAGACATATTTTAGAGTGTAGATTCACTCATTTTGCTCCGCATGTAGTCACTTGTTGAAATATCTAGAAAGAGGAATAGGATATTTAGGAACGAAGGGAGTACACATACGAAGCAAAATGAGTGAATCTACACTCTAAAATATGCCCGTTTGAAATTTGTAAAAAGACAAATATTTAGGAACGAAGGAGTATAATTTTGTGCATGGCACATGGACCCGGATGATGAAGAGGCTTCTGGGAATGCTATCAAGCTTGCATCATTTGTTTACATAATTGACGTACTATACAAATAATTTTTCCAGCGACATGAAATTGTACAATGGTGTGAGCTTTCAACTTTTGTTTCACGTGTCTTGCCATCGATGCTCTTTCGGAAACAATAAAAAACTAACTTCCTTGCTAATGCATGTCAATTATTAGCAGATCAGAGCTAATAATTACATCACAACTGAAGACAGAGTTGTGAGAAGGTGTTAAATTAAAATTGATCCATGCTTTCATTGGCAGCAACGTCCCCCAGCTCTGTCTAAATCAACAAGGCATGTTGGGAAAAAAAGTAGCTGTCTGGAGCATGCAACATTCCGATCATTTTGTGCAGTTCCACTAAAATAGAGCTGAGTGTCCCTGTTCCAAAGATATTAAGTGTGATTACAATAATAGAGGACTGCTGATGAAACAATAAACACACAAATAGAAGCCGGTCACCTTTGCAGTCTCTCTTAAGACTAACTAGTTGGATAATATTAGGCTCAGAGTTGGATGAGGAGGATAGAGCAAAACCAATCTCCCTTTGTGCAGTCGCACTGAAATGTAGAGATGTTGCCTGTGTGACATTTTAGTACAACTACACAAAACACTCTTAAGAAAAAGGTGATTTGTGCAGTTCACCAAAAGGTCGCAATAGAAACGAGGTGAAATGGATAGCCCTGTTTGCAAAAAAAGAGGTAGAAAGGAAACAAGTACTGGCCAATAACAGTTGATGACACATGCGACGACAAAAAAGAAGCATATTCCTTGTCCTAAGGGAAGATAACAACACGGTTGTGTTTGTCTAAAACGGTGTGAGGACGAGAATGCAATATGGAAAGTACGTCGGACGAGCTACGTTTTGGGCAAAGAACTATGGAAGATCCACATGCAGTGATGTGGGAAGACGGGTAGTGGAGCAAGGCCGGAGGGGATACCTGGAGGTCGTCAGGATGTAACTAGGTGAGCGGCGGCAGGCGGAATCTGCGAGCGGGTGGCGTAGGCCCCGCCGCTCCGGAGCTTGGTCAAAGAGAACGGCGTGTACCGCAGATCGGGACATGCTGCCTCGGTGCCGTCGAATGGAGAAACGATGCACTTCCTCCCTTTCCCCCGGTGGACGGGATGCGGCCGGATTAGTGACCAACGGTGAGAGAGAGAGAGGCCACCGCACTCCCTTTCCCCCGGCGGACGGGATGCTGGTCCTCCCATGAATACTCCGATTTTCTTAACTAGGTCGTCATTCTTCTCCAGTAGTGTCTTGATTTCCTCCTCATATCCATCGCTTACAAACTTGAGTTCTTCCTCCAGCTCGATGATCCTAGTCTTCGCCTTCTTTAAGTCCATCATGTCTGTGCACATCTGGTTTTCCTGACGTCGGATGTGCTGGTTTAACTCCTGGATGAAAGCTGCAATGGATCTATCCTTCCTGGTGCTGATTACTTCCCATTGCCCTTAAGCTCCTTGTTGTAAGCTTCTCCAATGCGTCCAATGGTAATGTGGGCTGCCATGCTCTTGCCTAGACTCCAGGTGGGTGCTTCGAAAGAAAACTCTATGGGTTTAGAAGTTGGCGAGAACGTCCTTCCTGGAACTTGTACTTGAATCATCCAGCGCTCCTCTTTAGGTAAAGTGGCGTTGTACGTCCCGGTGAAGCTTGGTATTCCAATGTTTAAGTACCTAGTGACTTCCTTTAAGTGGCATCCAAAAGGTGTGTCTTCATTCGGTTGTGCAAACTTGTTCTTCATCTCTGTCATCCTAAAGAGTAGAAAAATGGAGAGGAGTCAGAAATGAGAAGAGAAGTGCGACCTAGGGTTTATCTTAGTGGTCGTGTCCTACACTTAGCATGTGCTCTGATACCATCTTGTAGCGAGCCGACCTCAGATGGTCAAGTCTCTGTGCTTTAGTGACATCCCTGGATCGGTAATGCTGACACACACAGTACTCGAAGGATTTATAACAGAGTAGCAATCACACACTTATTACATCGAATGTCTCAAGAGAGAACTTATTACAATAATATGTCTTAAGGCCATCTAATACGATAATAGCAGAAGGCTTGGAAGATAAAGTGAGTCCATCAACTCCAACGGCATAGCTGAGCTGCACGACAACGACCTAACAAACCTTACTCCTCGTCTGAAAAGTCTGCAACATAATACGTTGCAGCCCGAAAACGGGTTAGTGCATGGAATATGCTGGCAACATAACACAGTAGAGCAAGAACAGAATAATGCTATCACTACATGCATATATGGCTAGTGGAAAGCTCTATGGTTTATAGTTTTTGCGAAAAGCCAATTTTTTCCTACAACAAAGGAATAGATTTTAATTTTACTATCATGGTAGTTGAAACATCATTGAGAAGGTTCCTCCAACTCAATCCCAATTAAAGTGATTAACAACCCAACAATATTAATTAAATATGATGAGATACATGTGATAACCCAAGTACTAGATACTCAAGAATTGTCCATAACCGGGGACACGGCTAACCATGATTAGATTGTACACTCTGTAGAGGTTTGCGCACTTTTACCCACAAGACTCGATCGCCTCCATTGGATTTCTCTCACTACAGGGTGTTTGAGAAACGGATGACCGAGACACAGTCTTTCAGAAATATTAACTCTCTACTCCGGACAGACCATACCAAACCTACATCCTATTACCTGCTGATCTGCCTCTTCAAGAGCTTCACGTAACTTACTCAACTATGCTAGAGCCCATAATAGCTTGTGGCTGCACACAGAAGCTTCTAGCATGAATCATCTCAGTTCCCTTTGAGCCTGGGTGGCGGTCCATAGGAAGATCACATGGGTACTTCGGGATTTCCAAAAAATACAGGCAACACTGGGTACTCCAGGTGCCTCAATCCACCCAGTTGTTTGATTAAGTTGCCACCTTAAGTTGAACCGTTAATTTAACAATCTCACATCTGTCATGGATTTCACTCAAACCCAAACCACGTCTACGAGCATAGCATAGCATAGTAATATAAGAAACGTGTAGTGTAACTCCCAAGGGTTTGAATGTAACAGGGCAATATGTTCTACCTCATCAACTACTTCCCAACCCACAAGTTAATGACATCCTAATCATGCAATGTTTGAGGATTGGAATTAATGCATAAAAACTGGGTGATAAAGGGGTATGATCAAAGTGTTACTTGCCTTGCTGACGATCTGCGAAACCTAGGGACTCGTAGTAGCACGCTTCGCACTCCGGGTGTTCTATCGCAAGCAAACAATAGCATACATAAGTAAAAATCAACGATGCACAATCAAAACTCAAATAAAAGAGGTTGACCAGAAAGTTCAAATTAAGAACTCCGGTTCGCAAAAAGAATCATATCAAACGGAGCAACGAAACTCAAACGGCGAAATAAAGAAGCTTCGTTTACTAATCTGAAACTAGGTCAAATTTTACAGTAGAGAAAACTTGTTTGAGTTGGTTAAACGGAAAGAGGGTTTCGAGATGAAACGCTAGGCGCTTGAATCGCCTGATTCCGACTAACGAGCGAAAAGATAAACAGAAACTAAGATTGGATCAGAAATCGCGATCAGAAAAATCACGGAAAAAATCCGATAAAAGAAAACTGACGAATAGACTAACGAATGAGCGTTCGTTAGCTGTATCTAACGGGCGAAGAACCGTTCGAAGAACCGAGAAAAACCGGCGAATCCAAAAAAATGGATCTAGGGTTTAAAAAACCGAATGGTTTTTATAAAAAAACCGGCGGCGGAGTCCGGCGAGGGGTCCGGTGAGGCGGCGGGGCGGCGGCCCGCGGGGGCGGCGGCGGTGCTCGGCGGCGGTGCTCGGCTGCGGCGGCGGCGGTGGCGAGGCGGCGCGGGCGGCCGGGCTAGGCGGCGCGGGCGGCGGGGCTTGGCGGCGCGGGCGGCGGTGGTTGCGATGGGGTGTTGGGGTGGCAGGGGCGGCGGTATATAAGGGCGGGGCGGCGGCGGCTTGGAGCAGGGGCCAAGGCGGGGCGGCGCGGAGTCCAACTCGGACTCTGGTCCGAGTTGCGGCGGCGGCGGCGCGTGCGCGTGCACGAGGTGGCGACGGCGGTTGGGCCGGCCTGGCTCAGCTGGGCCTTAGGCCGAGTCGGGCGCGGGAACTATTTTTTTTTAATAATTTCGCTGACCGAAATAAAATCCTAGTAAAATAAATAAAAATCTAAAAATGCCAAAATAAATTTTCACCGTCTAAATAAAATATTTAGAACAAGATGAACATTTTCTTGGCCCTAAAATGCAATTTTGAAAACATGCAATTTTTCTAATGCAAATAAAATCCGAAAAAGAACAACAAAACAAACACTTTAATGATTTTAATATTTTTCCTCCAATATTTCATTTATTTTGGAGAAGTCACATTATCTCCTCTCTTTAATTTTTTTATGTGAAAGATTTTTTGGAGAGAAATAATTAAAATCAAATCCTCATTTCATTATTTGATAAAAGAATGAAATATGAAAACCGAGAAATCCCCGACTCTCTCCGAGGGTCCTTGAGTTGCTTTGGATTTCGAGGATTACTAAACGGAAAAGCAATAAAACATGATATGCAAAGATGATCTAATGTATAACATTCCAAATTGAAAATTTGGGATGTTACACTTCATTAACCATAAAGTGGCACTTTTCCCATTCAAGACAAGATTAGTTTCTTCACATCTCTGCAAAACTCGATCAAGGTTGCTCAAGAAATCATCAAAAGAAGATCTATAGATAGAAAAGTCGTCCATGAAAACCTCACAAATCTTTTCACAAAAGTCGGAAAATATAGTCATCATGCATTTTTTGAAAGGTAGCAGGTGCATTACATAAACCGAAAGGCATACGTCTATAAGCAAAAGTACCAAAAGGGCATGTAAAAGTAGTTTTTGATTGATCTTTGGATGACACAAGTATTTGAGCAAAACTAGAATAACCATCTAGGAAGCAAAAATGTGTATGTTTGGACAATCTTTCTACCATTTGATCGATAAAAGGTAAGGGGTAATGATCCCTTTTAGTAGCCTTATTTAATTTGCGGAAATCAATTACCATCCTATAACCTGTAATAATTCTTTGAGGAATCAATTCATCTTTATCATTAGGAACAACAGTAATACCTCCCTTCTTAGGGACACAATGGACAGGGCTTACCCACTGACTATCAGCAACGGGATAAATTATACCTGCCTCAAGGAGCTTTAGTTTCTCCTTTCTCACCACTTCTTTCATTTTAGGATTCAGCCGGCATTGATGATCACGAACTGGTTTAGCATCTTCTTCCAAATTAATTTTATGTTGACATAGAGTGGGACTAATGCCCTTAAGATCATCAAGAGTATACCCAATAGAAGCACGGTGCTTCTTCAAAGTTTTCAATAATCTCTCTTCTTCATGCTTTGAAAGGTTAGCACTAATAATAACATGATATATCTTTTTCTCATCAAGATAAGCATATTTAAGAGTATCAGGTAACTGTTGAAGCTCAAACACGGGATCACCTAGGATTTCAACAGGTAAATTGTTTTTCAGAATAGGTTCTTGTTTAAAGAATACTTCATCAAATTCCCTTCTTTCATTCATAAACATATCATTTTCATGGTCTAGCAAATAATGTTCTAAAGGATCACTTGGAGGTACGGCAACAGAAGCAAGACCAATAATTTCATCCTTACTCGGTAATTCTTCTTCACAGTGTTGTCTACTAAACTTAGAGAAATTAAATTCACGAGTCATATCATCTAAACTGACAGTAACAACATCTCTTTTGCAATCTATGGTAGCATTAACAGTATTTAAGAAGGGTCTACCAAATATAATGGGACAAAAGCTATCTTGTGGGGAACCAAGAACAAGAAAATCAGCACGATATTTAGTTTTCCCACACAAGACTTCAACATCTCTAACAATTCCAATTGGTGAAATAGTATCTCTATTGGCAAGTTTAATTGTGACATCAATATCTTCTATTTCAGCAGGTGTAATTTCATGCATAATTTCATTGTATAAGGAATGAGGTATTACACTAGCACTAGCACCCATATCACATAAGCCATGATAACAATGATCTCCTATTTTAACAGAAATAACAACCATGCCTACCACAGGTCTAGGTTTATCTTTAGCACAAGGTTTAGCGATTCTAGTAGTTCCATTACAGAAATAAATAACATGCCCATCAATATTATCAGACAAAATATCTTTAACAATAGCAATACTAGGTTCAACTTTAACTTGCTCATGAGGTGTATATGTTTTAATATTGCTTTTACGAACTACAGTTGAAGCTTTAGCATGATCCTTTATCCTAACAGGAAAATGTGGTTTCTCAACATAAGAAGTAGGAACAATAGGATCATTATAAGTGATAGTCTTTTCTTCAAGTTTAATAGGTGCAGCTACTTTTACTTCTATGGGAGGATGATATTTAAACCACTTCTCCTTGGGGAGATCAACATAAGTAGCAAAGATTCATAGAAATAAGCTACTATCTCAGAGTCAAGTCCATATTTAGTGCTAAATTTACGAAAAATATTGGTATCCATAAAAGATTTAACACAATCAAAACTAGGTGTCATACCTGACTCCTTACCATTGTCGAGGTCCCAATCTTCAAAGTTGCGTTTAATTCTTTCCAATAAATTCCATTTGAATTCAATAGTCTTCATCATAAAAGAGCCAGCACAAGAAGTATCAAGCATGGTGCGATTGTTACTAGAAAGCCGAGCATAATTTTTTGAATAATCATTTCTCTTGAGAGCTCATGATTGGGGCATGAATATAACATTGATTTAAGCCTCCCCCAAGCTTGAGCGATGCTTTCTCCTTCGCGAGGCCAAAAATTATATATATATAATTGCGATCACAATGAACAAGATGCATAGGATAAAACTTCTGATGAAATTCCAATTTCAATCGTTTGTAATTCCAAGCCTATACCATGTTGATGCATCTCCCCTCAAAGATAAAGGGAAAACCTTCTTCTTAACAACATCCCGGGGTACACCTGCAAGCTTAAATAATCCACAAAGTTCATCCACATATATCAGATGTTCATCAGGATGTTTCGTTCCATCTCCTAGAAAAGGATTAGCTTGCAGTTTTTCTATCATACCCGCAGGAACTTCAAAGCAAGTATTTTCATTTTCATATTCATTTTCAGTAGGTTCAATAGGTTGAGGAGCAACTCTTTGCTCTACTGGTCGGGGTGAAGATACCCCGAACAAGCCCCTCAGAGGATTACTTTCCATAGTAACACGTGACAGTAAATTTCAGCACACTATATAAATTTTTCCTTACCAAATTCCACCTACCAAAGGCGCTTCACTCCCCGGCAACGGTGCCAGAAAAGAGTCTTGATGACCCACAAGTATAGGGGATCTATCATAGTCCTTTCGATAAGTAAGAGTGTCAAACCCAACAAGGAGCAGAAGGAAATGATAAGCGGTTTCCAGCAAGGTATTCTCTGCAAGTACTGAAATAAGAGGTAACAGATAGTTTTGTGATAGGATAATTTGTAAGGACCAACAAGTAACAAAAGTAAATAAAGTGCAGCAAGGTGGCCCAATCCTTTTGTAGCAAAGGACAAGCCTGGACAAACTCTTATATGATGTAAAGCGCTCCCGAGGACACATGGGAATATCGCCAAGCTAGTTTTCATCACGTTCATATGATTCGCGTTCGGTACTTTGATAATTTGGTATGTGGGTGGACCGGTGCTTGGGTGCTTCCCTTACTTGGACAAGCATCCCACTTATGATTAACCTCTATTGCAAGCATCCGCAACTACAACAAAAGTATTAAGGTAAACCTAACCACAGCATGAAACATATGGATCCAAATCAGCCCCTTACGAAGCAACGCATAAACTAGGGTTTAAGCTTCTGTCACTCTAGCAACCCATCATCTACTTATTACTCCCCAATGCCTTCCTCTAGGCCCAAACAATGGTGAAGTGTCATGTAGTCGACGTTCACATAACACCACTAGAAGAGAGACAACATACATCTCATCAAAATATCGAACGAATACCAAATTCACATGACTACTAATAGCAGGACTTCACCCATGTCCTTAGGAACAAAAGTAACTACTCACAAAGCATAAACATGTTCATAATCAGAGGGGTATTAATATGAATATAGGATCTGAACATATGATTTTCCACCAATTAAACCAACTAGCATCAACTCAAGGAGTAATTAACACTACTAGCACCAATCCGGACTTGGAGACAAAAATTGGATACAAGAGATGAACTAGGGTTTTGAGATGAGATGGTGCTGATGAAGATGTTGATGGAGATTGCCCTCTCCCGATGAGAGGAGCGTTGGTGATGACGATGGTGATGGTTTTCCCCTCCGGGAGGGAAGTTTCTCCGGCAGAACAGCTCTGCTGGAGCTCTAGATTGGATCTGCCAAGGTTCCGCCTCGTGGCAGCGGAGTCTCGTCTCGAAAAGTTCCTTCTTATTTTTTTCTCATCGAAACACCTCTTATAGGAGAAGATGGGCATCGGAGAGCCACCAGGGGGCCCACGAGGTAGGGGGCGCACCCTGGGGGGTAGGGCGCGCCCCCGCCCTCGTGGGCAGGGTGTGGCCCCACTGGTGAGTTTCTTCCGCTGAGTATTTTTTATATATTTGGAAAACATCTCCCATGAAGTTTCAGGACTTTTGGAGCTGTGCAGAATAGGTCTCTAATATTTGCTCCTTTTCCAGCCCAAAATCCCAGCTGCCGGCATTCTCCCTCTTTATGTAAACCTTGTAAAATAAGAGAGAATAGGCATAAGTATTGTGACATAATGTGTAATAACATCCCATAATGCAATAAATATCGATATAAAAGCATGATGCAAAATGGACGTATCAGATATCTTGCCCATCCTTTTCTTCATTACAT
Organism: Triticum aestivum; assembly: GCF_018294505.1. Lineage (NCBI taxonomy): Eukaryota > Viridiplantae > Streptophyta > Magnoliopsida > Poales > Poaceae > Triticum > Triticum aestivum. The sequence goes on from NC_057800.1 coordinate 426,386,304, forward strand.
TTCCATTTGTCGACAATGTTTGTACATTAAACTACTCTTCCTGTGAATCAGCCATTTGGGTGGGAGATGGAAAAATCTGGAGTGAAAACAAGGCCTTCCGAGTAGACAGTGCTACCTGTCGAAGCAGATCTCTTGTTGGGTCCCGATAGCTCCTCAGAGATGGATTCAGAGACATATGACCAATCCTATTCCCCCACTGAGGTGTATGCTCTAACTTGTCAGGGTTATATTGCTCATATCATGCATACGGTCTCTTGTATTTCATAGTTTAGACATCATATACACAATATTCAACACCATGTTCTTAGTTCAGACATCATATCGAATGCCCTCTGTTTAGCATATAAATCACATATGTGAATTAAATGATGCGATCCTGATTACTTAGATAACATGTAGGTGAATTATGTCATGCGATCCTGTTTAGTTATTCATCCTATCTTGGAACTATGTTATGCAATGCTATCCAGTTTAGATAGACATCATATATGTGAAATTATGTCATGCTATCCATTTTAGTTAAACAATATACATGTCAACTATTTCATGCCCTCTTTTTTCCACACTATCTATTGCATCTGTCTCTCATACAATGTCTGTACATTCAACTATGTTTCCTGTTTATCAGTCATTTGAATTGGAGCGGGTGATGCCAGTATCTAGCGGACTAAAAACACGATCTTCAAATAAAACAGTGCTACCTCTTGGTGGAGATAGCACCCCGGTTGTACATGCACAAGAACCAGCCCAACCACACATAACCCAAACTCTCGCAGATTGTACCCCTATTGCGATGGACAGAGAACCAGCTTCACCCAATCTAACCCCAACCCCAGCCGATAGTAACCCCGTTCCTATTGACACAACACCATCTCCACCACAGAGCTCCCAAACAAAAGCAGTTAGTAAGGCAGCTCCAGTGCCCAAAGGGCCACTACTATCACGACGAACCCCAACTCCACCAGTTAGTACGCCTATTCCGGTGGAGGAAGCACAACCAGCTAGTCGTAGTTTAGCATCTATCGCATTTGATGTTGTTAAATCGTATGTGCGTATCTTCCCATCTTGGAAATATTATACTAAAGATGAAGGAAAATGCCAGTTGTAGGTGTTTGTCCAGGAGTTATGTGTAAGTAATGTTATTCATGGCAATTACTTTGCTTCGTCCCGTACATCCTACCTCCATGATGGTTATAATACAGCAAATTTTCCCATTTTTCTCTATAGAGAAGGACCGATTTGGAAACTCAGGATGAGGTAACCTGTGCTAATACCTCTGCTATCTTCAAGAATGCTTGGTGGCAGTATCAGAATTACCTGAAGAAAACATACTTCACCCGCAAATAAACTCATCAAATTCCCTTACGTTCTCCTGAGACACATTTACTGGACAATGACTGGGAACGCCTTGTTCTGTACTGGTCCTGAACCAAGAATGTGGTAAGGTCTATGAGCTCATTTTCTATTTTTAAGTATTATATCCTTGCGTCTTATTGTACTCTGTTCATGTAGAACAAGTGCCTAAACCTGAAGAACAACTGTTCTAATTTAAGATTCCATTGCTATCATAGTTCAAAAAAGCGCTTGGTGTTAATTGTGCGTTTTGCCACCGCCTTGGGCTTTACTGACCAAAGCGTATGCTTATGCGCAGTTATGCACATATTATGCGTAGTTATGCGCAATGCGTTTTGCCAACACCTAGAGCCTAGGCGCGCTTAAGCGCTCGCTTAGGCGCGCCTTTTTTAACTATGATTGCTTTGCTCTTGTATCACTGTATTTACTCATACAAACTTATTTTTAAATTGAAGGATCCAATCGAAACTCCAATGGCATAGCAGGTATGTTCACGCATGTTTCTTTAACAGGTTTGCTCTTATCAATAGCTCTGTTGATTTCAATTTCATTTGTGTATACAGTTGACTTTCATGTCATGCACATTACTAGCATCACAACAGAGCCAATAGTGTTGTTGTACATGTAGATCTGTGGTACCCATCTGAAATCTTGTTGTGTCATGTAGTTTCCCACGCTTTGTATTCTTTCACTACTGCTTTGCCTTGAACTGATATGATTTGAACCGTGTCTCTATTTTGATTTGGCAAGACAATGCAGTGACCATAGGACATAGATATATGTTTGTTTGATGCTTTTATTATGTACTAGTACTTGGCAATAGAAGACTTGGTAGTTTAATCCTGTCCACCTTACTAATGAACTGGTTCACCGAGATGAGTTTCATATACTAGTACATGCTAAACTTGTTATGTGTCTGCTTGTTTCTTCTTTTAGAATGCTGATAGAATATTGGGGAAGAGTGCCTTATTAAGCAATGGTAAAGGAAGTAATGCAGATAAGGTTCAGGATAGTGACACATCCTTGTTGGTCTCCAACAAAGCTGATAAAACAGCTAAGGAAGACTATCTTGAAGACAGCGAGACAACCCCAAAGTCCTGTCTTGGTTTAGTGTTCGAGTTACTCGCCACTACCGCTTGCACAAGCTATTCAAACTAACTGTCTGAATCAGTTCGGTTTCTTGAGTCTCAACTACAAGCTGAAAGACATCAATCAGCTGTGCTGCGAAGAGAAGCGGAAGGACTGCAGAAGTCCCTGGAGCATTCAGATGCATACTTTCTGGTGCAATAGCAAGCGTTGGAGGATTTTAGCGCCAAACAGGACAAAGCTAATTGGCTTGCTAAGCTTATTGCCAGCATGGTGGATACCCAGGATAACGTTTCTTGAGCTCTTCTGAAGTTGTTTCAGTTATGCTCTTGTTTTGCTGCCGTGTTTATTTGCACGGGTGGCCAATTTTGACGGCCAGTGTATGTAATATGCTGCTTTGTTCCCTATATTTGCACTGGTGGCGAACTTTGATGCCCAGTGGATGTAATATGTGTAATAGCGGTAATAGGCTAGCGCTAATTGCTTGCTTATTTATTTCCTTATTGTCTTGTTTAGTTGTTTGCTTGTAGTCACTGCAGTTATTTTTCTATTTTTTTCTAGTGGCCACAATAGCCTATTTTTGGTAACTAGGCCAAAATAATCATGGCAACACACGGACTGTTTTAACCATGGGCCTCCTGCAGGCCATATGATCCATGGGCCTTCGTCCGGCCGTAGGATCCATCGGCCTTCTATACGGGCCTTAGGGTCCATGGGCCTTCTACGGGCCGTAGGGTCCATGGGCCTTCTACGGGCCGTATGATCCATGGGCCTTCTACGGTTCGTACTATCCATGGGTCTCATACGGGCCGTAGGATCCATGGGCCTTCTACAGGGCATATCATCATTTCGCCAATCATGGGCTGTACTATTCGTGGACCATAACGGGCCGTTAATAGGCCATATTTGGTAACTCTATGAAAACATCCCAACGGGTTTTTTTGACATGAAAACGGCCCAACGTATTAACGGTCCACAAACGGGCCAACTGTAAGAACGGGCTGAATTTAGCCCACAAGCAGAAAATGACAGTAACGGGCCATATGTAACCGAATGCTGCAAATGAGCCCAAGAATCAATGGGCCCTAAGAAGGCTGAAAGATAACTTGGGCTGGAAACGGCCCAATGGAATAACGGGCCGTTAATGGGTATAAAGTGATAGACTGTTCATTACGGGCCAGTTTCACCATGGGCCGTTAATGGGCCAAGAGTTACAAAGGTCCTCATATGGGCCGAAACAAGTCATGGGCCACACATGGGCTGGAAGTTAAAACGGGCTGAATCATATTGGACAGCCCAGATGACGCTACTGGTGTCGGTGTCAAAACCGGCGGATCTCGGGTAGGGGGTCCCGAACTATGCGTCTAGGCCGGATGGTAACAGGAGACAAGGGACACGAAGTTTTACCCAGGTTCGGGCCCTCTCGATGGAGGTAAAACCCTACTTCCTGCTTGATTAATATTGATGATATGGGTAGTACAAGAGTAGATCTACCACGAGATCAAGGAGGCTAAACCCTAGAAGTTAGCTTATGGTATGATTGTTGTATGTTGGATTCTATCGACTAGCCTGGCCCCGGTTTATATAATGCACCAGAGGCCTAGGTTAACAATAGTCCTAGCCGAATACGCCGGTGGGGACAAGTCCTTGTCTTGATCACCAAGTCTTGTGGAATCTTCCTTGTATGTGGCAGATGTCCGAACTGGCCCATGAGTATACGGCCATAGGGGTCCTCGGCCCAATCTATCAGATCGGGAGATGACGTGTTGAGTACCCCCTAGTCCAGGACACCGTCAGTAGCCCCCTGAGCCGGTCTTCAAGTTAGGGACGCTCCTTGATTCTTCCGAACTGTTCTTCATCTTCGGTCGTCAGTCTTGAAAACTGGTTCAACAAATCTTCTTTATCTTCGATCTTGAGGATCACCGAAATGCATTCGACGGGTTTACACGTTGGGTATCCAAGGAGCCCCTTTAAGTTTCCGGACTTTATCAATGCCTTGTTATTTTTATGCCACACCTCGGGTTTGAAGTTGTTCCCAGGAGGCAGTGTCCTCTTGTGTCCGAGCTCCAACACCGGACTGCATTCGAGGTATCTTTTGCAGCCGAGCACCAACGCCGGACCGCTTCCCAGCTCTAACGCCAGAATGTATCCGAGCTCCAACGCCGGACTATGTATCCGAGCTCCAACGCCGGTCTATATCCGAGGTGTCATATCACCTTGGTTCAAAAAAGTTGAAGGAGTTTAGCCGAGCTTAATGCCGGAAATGTCCTCTATGGAGCCAGCCACTAGCGCCCGAGCTTTATGCCGGACTGCTTCCGAGGTGGTGCACCACCCCAACTATGGGCCAATTTTTTGTCAATATTTTTTATTATTGCAATTTATTCTCTCCCGAGATATATGGCCAGTAGCCCTCATGGTGTGTATCGGTCTAAAACCCGAGATGCACCTGAAGGATGACGTAAGACCGCTGATCCCAGTAGCCACTGAGACTCAGGTTGATTTCCAAAATCGGCCTGAGGATCAAGTCCTAGCTCGGCAGAATACTTCGGGACACAAAAAGCGGCGTGCTTAGTCCTCAAGACTCAGGTTGGGTGCGGCCGACCAACATGAGGATCAAAATCTCCTCGGCAACTGTATTGCACTTAAAATTTTCTGCATTGAACAGGCAATGCAGTAGCCCCCGAGACACTGGTCGGGTGGCAACACCAGATCAGGGGATCGATGCGCCCCTTTAATATTTGTAAATAATACGCCCGAAGCCCAGTAGCCCCCGAGCCTTAATGCGGGCACGGGTGGCCGAATTAAGGATCAATATCCATAGTAAAATCACAAATTATGTGTAATGACTCTATGTATCCAAGTACTTTACGTCATTAATGCTCAGATCTACATTGTACAAAACTTTGTTGACCGACCATCGGCTTCCACCTCCTCAGCCAGTAGCCGAGGAGTGTTTGTCCTACTTTATAAAGCCTTTATGAGGGCAAAGATTTACAACAAACAAGGCAATCTGGCCATACGGTTTTATAAACAAAGGTACACAGAGAGTTATATTACTGTTTAACAGAAGAAATGTCTTCCAACGAAAATAGTCCCGCTATCGGTTCCTTTCTTTGGGTTGTCATGCTAAGCATGATCATTAGACCTCAGCTCTAATGTAAGAGCAAAATATTGAGGATTTAGTTTGGGAGGCCAGTTAATAGCCCCCGGTAGTGTTCGGCGACAGTCGGGGTCAAGCTGTAAACACTTCGGCCAATGTTATGAACGGCCCATCATTTAACATAGTCATCGGATCGCTGACCAGTTTACGCTTATTGTGAAAGTCAGTTTTTGGCTTTCTCCACTAAGGTGCTTAACCATGTGAGCTGGAAGCTCAATCGCAGTGGTTCTCCCTTTGCACGCCTAGCCGAACAAAACGGAACGTAGGAAGCAAGTGCAGGAGCCGGGCAACCCAACTATTGACCGAAGACACAATTCGAAACCGATGCACATATAGCAATATCTGAGAATGATTTTGCCGAATCCCTAAAGGTGTCCGGCGTTGCACTGTGAGACTAATGCTGGAAAAGCACGAATAGTTTAAAAGTGCCAAAAAGCTTGGAAAACCAATAAACGTCAGTAAAAACATGACGTCCGAACAATATCAAGTGTTCGCTGCCAATCCGAAAGTTGGTCTTAGAAAAAAGAAGTGCTTCTGTCGTGCTTTAACATGATACATCCTATCTCAAGACTTCGAGCGAGTCAGCCTACGGCTTCAACCTCCTATCCTGAGGGCGGAGTACTTCTCATCAGGCCAGTTTAGCAAACTAAACTCTAGCGGCTTTGAGAGACAAATTAGGCTCCCCGGCTAGTGACCGCACACTCGTGTCGAAAAAAGGAGTGATAAATAATAATAATAAAACTTTGCAACGACTAAGAAGAAGAACACTTATTATAAAACGGCTCAAATAAACTTAAGAGCCCCCAAGTGACTTGGGTAGAAGAATGATTGCATGTACCGAAGTACTTATATCATATCTATGTTCAACCGAACTTTAAACGCGTCTTAACCGACCGTCAGCTTCTCCCTCTTCGGTCAAGGACCGAAAAGTGTTATGTACTCCATCGGTCGAGAATATCGACGGTGTTTCCAATAACCAGGCAATCAGGCCATAAGGTTGTAACAGACAAAGCGCGCTCAGGGAACTTATGCTATATTACCGTGAAGTGTAAGAAGCATCTTCGAAGAAAATAGTACCCCCACCGATACCTTTCTTTAGTGCTCATTGTTATTATGAGACTTGTGCAATAGATTATTTGTACTCATGAGTTCCATTGTGTGCCGACCATCATTGAAAAGTATAAGAGCGCTAGCTTTCGGCTTCACCCAGTCTGAGGTCCGGCTCGGGCGACCCGATCGTGACAATCGCAGAGGTGCTCCCTTTACTCCCTAGCCGAACAATCGGGAATGTAGGGGTAAACACAGGAGCAAGGCAACCCAGCTTGCAAACCGCTTAAGTCAATATGGTGCATATTGTGGCGTAATACACGAACAAGGAACGAAGCCGTACAAGTATAATCATATGCAAGTGGAAAAGCTTCATGAAGGAAGCCCCCAATGAATTGGGTATTTGAATTTATGTGTCACAAACAAAGTTTGGACAAGGAAATTTTTTACAAGCAATTTTTTTCCAAAAAAGTATAATGCTTGGTCGAACCAAACACAAGTTAAAAATTAAAACTTTGAGCATGAAAGCGACTTAGCTGGTTAATGTGTTCGGCATTGATGACGTGGTCCGAGCTTGATGCGGGACGAGGTTCCATCCCCCAAGCCGGTCCCGAGGTGGCGGAGCAGAGAGCTCGACACGCCGAAGTGGTGACATAGCACGGTCAATGCGGACCGGCAGAATGACGCCGAAGTCCGTGGATCATTTTCCTGTGCACAAAAAATAGTGCAAATCGGAGATAATAGTAATAATAATAAAAAAAAATCATTGCATAATAAATAATTTATGCAAAGTGAGTAATAAAAGAAATATGGCCTGGCACCGAAGTCAATGTCGATGCAGGGCGTCGGCGTGATGCGGTAAAGGTGTGGCAAAGCCTGAATTCACATGTCGGTCCGAGTTCCGGATGCGGCGTTCGCCAGACTATGTACGGAAACTGACAGAACCACCACGCGACCATCGTTAATGCGGCCATCATTTGATAGACATGTGTACAGATGATGGACAAACCAGAGTAATAATTCATTGGGAAAAATAAACCCAAACAAGCAAAAAATACTAGGATTAACAGCACCTGGTTTATTTGTTGTAGCAATCCGAAGAAAGGTGATTCCCAAAATTGGGACTCGATCCGCACACCCATTGCCTGATGGGCGATAAAGCGACAATATGGCGATGCTGGCAAATATTGGCTCACTGAGGCAGAGCCCTCGGTCCAGCTAACATGACGGAGTCGGTCGGCTAGTGATGCCGAAGTCTCCGGAGTAGGTTGATGAAGAGATGGCGAAGCCCCCGGTCCAGCCGAGATGTCGAAGTAGGTCGGCGTGATGGACACCAGCTTGAAGAAGCAATAGTGCGGCCCTGCCGATGCAGGTCGTGGCGTGGTCGATGCCGGCTTGATGAAGTGACCGTGTGGCGATGCCAGCATGCCCGCTCCGTGTAATTCATGGGGCAGCGATGTTGGTGATAATTTATCCTTTGCTATGCCGGACTCTTGTTCGGCTTGCCGAGATGATGATCCGAAGAAGTTGAGTTCGGCTAAAGTGACGATGTGTCTAGCGCAGGTCGGCAGCCGTGGAGTAATATTGTCGGACTGGTTTGACACCAGCATGATGTTGAAGATCATGTTCAAAAAGATCTTAAAGTTAGTGGGATCTGTTCGGGAACAAAACACAATACCCCATACAAAACTTCCTTCAAAAGGGATGTCCAAAATCCCGTTCATAAAAAAGATGAACTCGGGTCGGATTCGTTTTCGCGCAGAAAACAGATCCAAAAAGTGATGCACTAATCGGACGGTTCCCGGTGTTTGGACGGTCGGATCGAGCTGAAATTTTGAAAGCTGGTAGATATAGGAATTCCGCAGCCGATCAACGGTTGGATCTTACAAAGGACGTCCGAGCTAGAAGCTGGACACCACGCCCTAAACTCATCCAAATTCCCATCCAGATTTGACAGGGCTCCGGTATATTGTGGATTGCCAGAGATTCCTCCATCGGAACTCGACGAAATTTTCCAGGGTTGTTATAGACTCAATTCCGCACAATTCCACCAAAGAGATCATCGAAGCGATACTCGAGGAGGTGGTGGCGGCAGATACGAGTTCGCTGTCCAAAAAAAACAGCACGGTCGCTTGAGGGCAATGTTGACGTTGAGCCCCCGAGCTCCATAGATGATTCCTCCGTGATCTTGATAGAGATCGGAGTTGATGTTTGATGAAGGCCCTCGTCCGAACATGGTGATCCGAACACGGGGCGCAATTCTTGGTCGAACCAAGGTGACCAGTCGAACTGGTGACGAAGACGCCGAAGTCGCAGTTGATCTGCAAGCGAGTCATCGATCCTTTTGTCGATCACACAGCGAAACTCTCAATGAAAGCACCAATGTCGGTGTCAAAACCGATGGATCTCGGGTAGGGGGTCCCGAACTATGCGTCTAGACTGGATGGTAACAGGAGACAAGGGACACGAAGTTTTACCCAGGTTCGGGCCCTCTCGATGGAGGTAAAACCCTACTTCCTGGTTGATTAATATTGATGATATGGGTAGTACAAGAGTAGATCTACCACGAGATCAAGGAGGCTAAACCCTAGAAGCTAGCCTATGGTATGATTGTTGTATGTTGGATTCTATCGACTAGCCTGGCCCCGGTTTATATAATGCACCAGAGGCCTAGGTTAACAAGAGTCCTAGCCGAATACGCCGGTGGGGAGAAGTCCTTGTCTTGATCGCCAAGTCTTGTGGAATCTCCCTTGTATGCGGCAGCTGTCCGAACTGGCCCATGAGTATACGGCCACGGGGGTCCTCGGCCCAATCTATCAGATCGGGAGATGACGTGTTGAGTACCCCCTAGTCCAGGACACCATCAACTAGGCCTAATTCGGATAGGGCATAATGGGCCTTGGGTTAGCGGGCTGTAAATGGGCTATATGTGAACAGGCCATTAACAAGCTTTCCGTGGGCCGGGCCGCCACCTTTTGACCAAGTCAACGGGCTGGCCTTTTCACAGGAATGGGCCTCTGTTGGGCCGTGCTACGTGTCGCTGTATCATAGGCGCCTTCGATCCAATGAGCGGATGACATTTGTCCCAACGGTGAGCCGACACGTGTTTCCTCCAGCCAATGATGATTTTACATGTGGAAAATCCCCATTGGTCGGGGCTGTTAACGGGTTATCCAATCCGAAACCTGACCCGATAGCTTAATGGCATTCCATTACGGTGGATGCCACGTGTCGGTCACCCTTGACGAAAGCACTTCTGTGACGCGCGATTTATCGTCATGGAAGTGGACACTTCCGTGATGATAATTTTGGTAATGTCATGGAACACTTCTACGACAGCACATGTATGAATATCTTGATTCTGTCATAAAATCGTCATGGATGTACATGCATGACAAAAAACGCGACCTACTGTGACAAACACGTATCATCACGGAAGTGTATTTTTTTTAGTGTCCCTTTCACACATACCCCTTCATGGCTTAGACTATATGTAAGTGCATCTAGTGCCACCCCTAGTTGGTTTTGGAGTATTGAAGACAAACCTAGTTGAGGGACTAATGTGTTTGTGAGAATTGCAGGATAACACAGGTAGAAGTCCCTCATTGATTCGGTTTTCCTACCAGAGATGACCCCTAAAAATGTATGAAGACATTGAAGTCAAAGGTGGTATATGAAGATATTCACATTGAAGACTATGACAAGAGAAGACACGCATGAAGCCTATGGAGCTCGAAGACTTAGATCTTTCGTAGTTCTTTTTCTTCTGTGTTGAGTCATAGGAACCACCGTACTGTTAAGTGGGGTCCAAGAGAACTAGTCAGAATGACTGAAGTGATGCTTAAACAAAACCTATGTCTTCGAGTGAAGACTTTGAGAGCGAATCTTGTCTAGAGTCGGACAAGTCAGCTTTGCTTGTAGCCCAAGTAAAGTTGTCGTGTGAGTTTGAAATCTGACCGTTGGAACACGTGTCAGTTCCTTAGTGACCCAGGGTCATTTCGGACAAATCAGGTCGGGTTGCCAAGTGGCTATAAATAGTCCACCCCCTACAACCATGAACGGTTGGCTGCTCAGATTCAGAGTACGACTTTTGTCGTTTGAGAGCAACCCACCTCGAAGCCTTTGAGAGAGAGAATTCCTTGCGAGGATGAATCCCTAACCACCCAGAGCCAAAGAGAATTAGGCATCACTTAAGTCTTCTTGTTTGTGTGATCTAAAGACTTATTACACTTGAGGACTGTGCATCCTCCAGCCAGTTAGGCGTCGCGTTCTGAGCATCCAAGAGACATTGTGGATTGCCAGTGAACGAAGTCTGTGAAGGTTTGGAAGTCTACCTTGAAGACTTACCAGAGTGATTAGGCGAGGTCTGTGTGACCTTAGCTCAAGGGGAATACGGTGAGGACTGGGTGTCCTGAGCTGCGTGTTCAGGACTGGGTGTCCGGGACTGTGTGTCCTAAGGTTTAAATACCTAGCCACCCTAACCAGACGTACAGTTGTCATAGCAACTGGAACTGGTCCAACAAATCATTGTCTTCAACGAGTCACTGATTTCATCTTCCCTTCCCTTTACTTACTGTTACTCCTTGTGAAGTCATTGTATGATTGCACTATCTTTTATCTTCACTGAGTGACTGCGTTTTCATTTGGCTTCATAATATCTTCCTACCTGATCCTTTCTACATTGCTGCTATTAGTCATTGTGCTTTCACTCCATTGAATACTTGACTATGGTTTGCCTAGTGTAGTCTACCTTCCGCTGCAGGGTACTAGGTTTATTTCTATCGTTTGTCTTCATAACTTCCATGTTTTGAAGACTTTCATAAAAATCGCCTATTCACCCCCCCTCTAGTCGATATATCGCACTTTCAATTGGTATCAGAGCTAGGTGCTCCCTTGTTCTGTGTGATTCGGTTTAACCACCTGGAGTTTTAGCTATGTCGGCTGCAGGGATAATTAAAGTCTCCGATGCGTGCCCCGTCTTCGATGGAAATGAATATCCCTACTGGAAGAATAAGATGCGCATGCATCTTGAAGCCATTGACATCGACCTATGGTATGTCGTCAAGAACGGTGTTCCCAAGGCCGGAGAAGGTGTCACTGCTGCTGATGTCAAGAAGTTCGTTCAACTGGACTCTACTGCCAAGAACATCATCTATGGTCATCTGACCAAAGGACAGTATGGCCGTGTGAGTGCTTTGGAAACATCTAAGCTGGTCTGGGACTGGCTCTCCAAGGTCAATGAAGGCGTCTCAACCCAGAGAGATCAGAGAATCAGTGTCGTTCGCAACCTCTTCAACCGCTTCAAGCGAAATGACAATGAGAATGTCCAGCTCACATTTGACCGACTCACTGACATCACAAATGAGCTTCAAGCCCTCGGTGCTACTGAGATCACCAAGCATGAAGTCGTCAAGACACTACTGAGATCACTTGACAGGTCGTTTGACACCCTAGCCCTGATGATTCAAGAACGTCCTGATTTCAAGACACTCGAGCCGTCTGACATACTTGAGAGGCTCAACACACATGAGTTTCAGCTTTCTGAGAGAAGAGATATCTACGGTCCAAACTATGGGCGAACTCGTGCCTTGAAGGCAAAAGCTGTCTCCTCATCTGAAGAAGAATCTGACAGCTGTTCTGATGATCCTGAAGACATTGGAAGGGAACTTACTATGCTTGTCAAGAAGTTCCAAAAATTCACCAAGAGGAAAGGCTTCAGACAGTCTTCCCGATCAAGCTCAAGGAATGATGAAGCTTCTGCTCATGACTACAAGAAGAAAACATGTCACAAGTGCAAGAAACCTGGCCACTTCATCTCTGAGTGTCCACAGTGGGACAATGAGAACAAAAAGAAGAAGAAGAGCAAGGAATATGACTCTGACGACAAGAAGAAGAAGAAATACTCAAAGTCTTCTTCCAAGTCTTCCTCAAAGTCTTCATCACACAAGAAGAGCTCATCTAGCAAGGTACGTGCGTTTGTTGGCAAGGAAATGGATTCAGAGGAGGAGTCCGCTTCTGAGGAGGCGGAGGTGGAGTCTGAGGAGGAGTCCGATTCAGGCGTCGCCAGTCTGGCTACAGCATACGTTGCCAAGTCCATCTTCAACATTGAAGACAATGACTTCATCACCGACACCGATGCAAATGACAAGGACTACTCCACTTCTACCTACTGCTTCATGGCACGCGGTGCCAAGGTAAACACATGCACTACTCACTATCAAACATCTAGTGACGATGACTCTGATTGTGGTTCAAAACCCAGCTACAAAACACTTGCTAAAATTGCAACTGAACAACAGAAAACTATGGAATATATTCAAAAACTGTTAGACAGAAGCGATGATCTATTAGGTGCTGAAATGACTCGATCTGAATCCTTAATTGAAGACATAAAAAATCTTCACGTTAAGTATCAGGAACTTGAAAGTCGTCATGAAACTCTCTCAACAACTCATGAAAAGCTTTCCTATGATTATCTTCAAAGGAAGCAAAATCTTGAGAAATTGAGAGCGGCTCATGAAGATCTTCAAAAGGAAAACCAGTCACTTCGCGCCAAACAGATCAGTTCCGCTCAGGAAGGATTTGAACCACCATGTCTTAAATGCATTGACCGTGATAATGCTACTTCTATTGCTAAATGTTCTACTGCTACTGCTATTGCAATATCTTCAACTTGATGTGGTAGCCAACCCCTCTGCTGAGGATACCACTGCTATTGCTGATGAGAATGCTAAGTTGAAGACATTGCTTGAAACAGGGATGTACAAAAGTCTAAAAGGGCATCAGACACTATGTGATGTCCTCAAAAAGCAGATTCTGAATCGAAACCCGAGGAAAGAGGGTGTTGGGTTCGTAAGGAAAATGAATGCTGATGGATCATACTGGAAACCTGAGCAGTACCCCAAAACCATGTGGGTTGCTGCAAAGGAACCTTCAGTAGATCCATCCAATCTATCTGGCTTCACTTGTGCTAACCCCATTGTCATTGATGAATCCCTTGATGCAAACTATAAACTGTTTAAGAATCAGAATGGTGAAGTGTTTTCCAGGTACATTGGTACTAACTACAGGAATGGACCGCCTATGAAGAAATCTGGGTTCCGAAAAGGTGTCTGGAGAATCTTCCTGTGAATGTCATCATGACACCTCACGTGAGGAAGACAAACCTCAGACCAAAGGCTTCATACCGTCCAAAGGCTTCATACAGACAGAAGAATCACCTGAGTCGCACTAATGCAAATGTTTTGCAGGGAAACAATACTCAGGCATATGAATATGAGAGCAGTTCATCAAACCGCCATGTTCATAAGACCAAGAACTATTCTGCTTATTCTTATGAGTACTATTGTGTGACGCCCCCGATTTAATCGTACACTAATCATGCACGCAAATGTGTACGATCAAGATCAGGGACTCACGGGAAGATATCACAACACAACTCTAAAACATAAATAAGTCATACAAGCATCATAATACAAGCTAGGGGCCTCGAGGGCTCGAATACAAGTGCTCGATCATAGACGAGTCAGCGGAAGCAACAATATCTGAGTACAGACATAAGTTAAACAAGTTTGCCTTAAGAAGGCTAGCACAAACTGGGATACAGATCGAAAGAGGCGCAGGCCTCCTGCCTGGGATCCTCCTAAACTACTCCCGGTCGTCATCAGCGGGCAGCACGTAGTAGTAGGCACCTCCAGTGTAGTAGGGGTCGTCATCGACGGTGGCGTCTGGCTCCTGGACTCCAGCATCTGGTTGCGACAACCAGAAAGAAAGGAAAGGGAAAAAAGGGGGGAGAAAGCAACCGTGAGTACTCATCCGAAGTACTCGCAAGCAAGGAACTACACTACATATGCATGGGTATATGTGTAAGGAGGCCATATCAGTGGACTGAACTGCAGAATGCCAGAATAAGAGGGGGATAGCTAATCCTGTCGGAGACTACGCTTCTCGCAGCCACCGTCTTGCAACAAGTAGAAGAGAGTAGATTGAAGTCCTCCAAATAACATCTCCAAGTAGCATCTCCAAGTAGCATCTCATAGCATAATCCTACCCGACGATCCTCTCCTTGTCGCCCTGTAGAAAAGCGATCACCGGGTTGTATCTGGCACTTGGAAGGGTGTGTTTTATTAAGTATCCGGTTCTAGTTGTCATAAGGTCAAGGTACAACTCCAAGTCGTCCTGTTACCGAAGATCACGGCTATTCGAATAGATTAACTTCCCTGCAGGGGTGCACCACATAGCCCAACACGCTCGATCCCATTTGGCCGGACACACTTTCCTGGGTCATGCCCGGCCGCGGAAGATCAACACGTCGCAGCCCCACCTAGGCAAAACAGAGAGGCCAGCACGCCGGTCTAAACCTAAGCGCACAGGGGTCTGGGCCCATCGCCCATAGCACACCTGCACGTTGCGTGGGCGGCCGAAAGCAGAACTAGCCCCCTTAATACAAGAGCAGGCTTACGTTCCAATCCGGTGCGCGCCGCTCCGTCGCTGACGTCTGAAGTGCTTCGGCTGATACCACGACGTCAGGATACCCATAACTACTCCCACGTAGATGGTTAGTGCGTATAGGCTCGTAGCCGACTCAGATCTAATACCAAGATCTCATTAAGCGTGTTAAGTATCCGCGAACGCCGAACAGGGCCAGGCCCACCTGTCTCCTAGGTGGTCTCAACCTGCCCTGCCGCTCCGCCACAAAGTAACAGTCGGGGGCCGTCGGGAACCCAGGCCCACCTCTACCGGGATGGAGCCACCTGTCCTTTCAGCCCCCAACTCCGAACAGTATCACAGGTAATGTAACAGTGTAAAGTATATAGTATATGCCCGTGATCACCTCCCGAGTGATCATGGCCCAAAAGTATAGCGAGGCAGACTGACAAGAATGTAGGGCCAATGATGATAAACTAGCATCCTATACTAAGCATTTAGGATTGCAGGTAAGGTATCAATGACTGTAGCAACAATGACAGGCTATGCATCAGAATAGGATTAACGGAAAGCGGTAACATGCTACACTACTCTAATGCAAGCAGTATAGAGTAGAATAGGCGATATCTGGTGATCAAGGGGGGGGGGGCTTGCCTGGTTGCTCAGACAAGGAGGGGTCGTCGGTGACGTAGTCGTACGGGGCAGCAGCAGCAGCGTCGGTCTCGTAGTCTACCGAAGAGAAGAGGGGGGGAAGAAACAGTAAATACATAGCAAGCAAGTGCATAACGATGCATGACATGACAAGTATCGATGCTAGGTGTGCCCTAACGTGGTATGAGGTGGTACCGGTTAAGGGGGGAAACATCCGGGAAAATATCCCCGGTGTTTCGTGTTTTCGGGCAGAGGAGCCGGAGGGGGAAAGTTGCGAGTTCGATAGGATAGGGGTGTGTGGCGGACGAACGGACCGCGAACCCGGATTCGTCTCATCGTTCTGAGCAACTTTCATGTTGAAAATATTTTAATCCGAGTTACGGATTAAAAGATATGATTTTCTAAAGATTTTATTAATTTCTGGAATTTAATTAATTATTTAAATCCAACATTATCCAAACAGTGTTTGCTGACGTCATCATGACGTCAGCATGACGTCGGCAGTTGACCTGGTCAACCTGACATGGGGGTCCCGCATGTCATTGCCTATCTAACTAACTAACTATTATTCTAATTAATTAGCAGGTTAATTTGGTTTAATAGTTAGTTAACAGAATTAATTAAGTTAATTAATTCTTTAATTAATTAACTAATTAAAATTATTTATTTATTTTATTATTATTTTTAAGTCTTTTTCGTTTTACTGGGGCTGGGCCCCAGCAGTCAGTGGCCAGGGGCCTATCGGGCGTCGGGTTACGGGCGCGGGCGAGCGGGCGCCAGCCTGCCAAGGCGCTCGCCCAGGCCATCCGGGGCGTAGCGGGGAGCCGGCGTTGGCACGACGGGCGCGGCGGGGGTGGCCGCTGACGGGTGCGGCCAAGGGAGCGAGCGGCGCACACGAAAAGGGGCGCGGGAGGGAGGTCAGCGTGGCCGCGGGCGAGGTGGCAGAGGGGGCGGCCGTGGAGTGCAGCAACGGCAGTTGCGGGCCGCGGGGAGCAAGGGCGGACGGATGCGGGGGCCGACAGCGATGACCGAGGGCGCGGCCACGGGGCGCGGGTGGGCGCGCACGACACGAGGCCGGCGCACGAGGCGAGGACCGACGACGGGGTTGGGGACGGCGCGGAGCGAGCTCCGGCCATGGCGGCCGAGCGCCGGGACGACCTCAACGGCGACAGAGCGAAGCAGGGGGGAGGAGAGGGCGATGCTCACGGTGGGGGGGCGCGTAGGGTCTAGGCAGAGGGCTCGGGGACGGTCGGGGAGGACCGGCGAGGAGAAGGAGGCGCGTGGAGCTCCGGGCGGCCTGCGAATCGGTCCGGCGAGTCGGGGAGGGGACGAGGAGGCCACGGCGAGGTCGAGGTCGGCGGCCAGCTCCGGCGATGTGCGGCGGTGGAGTCGGGGCGGATCCCCTCGATCCAAATCGAGAGGAGGCATAGGGGACGGAGGAGCACGGCGTCGGGGCGGGCTTCGTGCGAGGGAGAGAAGGGGCGCGGAGGAGTCCGGGAGGGGCGGCGCCGGCGCCGGCTGGTGGCGGGCAACGGCGTTGGTGAGAGGGGGGCGGGTCGGGCCCTCTGCCCCGATCCAGACGGGGAAGGGGAGAGAGGCGTGCGGGAGGGAGCGAGTGGGGGGGGGCGAGTGGGTGGCGGCTAGGGTTCGGCCGAGTGGGGAGCGGGGGTTATGCAGGGGGCGAGTGGGCTGGCCTGGGGGCCCGATGGCCTGCTGGGCCGAGGCCCAGTGGGGGGGGGGGGTTGCTCTTTTTTTGTCTATTTAGTTTTTCTCTTTTGTATTTTCTTTTCTCTTTTATTTTAAGTTCCCTTTTATTACAGTTTCATAAAAACACTAGCACCTAAATTTGTATTTATAAATATACTACTGCCACCTTAACTCTCAACCGAAAATAAAATAGTTTAATATTTTATAAAATTCAATAGGCATGTATTTAACTATTTTAACTACGGTTTTAATTATCTTAGAGCCTTTAAACACTTTATCAAAGTTTGGTTTCTCCACCATAATTACCGCTGCATTATTTAGTTCACTCCGAACATTTTAGTTTTAAAGTTTGGAAACTTTTGTTGTTTGCCTATGTTTTAAATTTGAATTTGAATCGGGTTCGAATCAACGTGAGTTTAATCATAGTAATGGAGGTGACGTGGCATCATTAGCTTGGGATTACTGTAGTCTAATTATCCGGGCGTCACAATTCTCCTCCACTACAAGAAATCTCGTCCCGAGATTTAAGAGGGGAGTAAGGGGGGGGGGTTCTGGTTATTCTAATGGATCTTCTTGAAGAAGTTAATCCCTTTCGTTGATGTCTTCAATTCTTTATTCCAAAGCATCATGATGAAGTTGTCGTCCTTTCTTCGGGGAACTCCATCGTACTTACGAATAGGTAAGGGGCAGTTCTACAATGATAGGAGGTTATAAGGTAAATTCATCTGGGGGTTTCCCAAGTATGAACATATGAGTATCTCTCGAGTTGAACAAATGAAACACATCGAGAGCAAAGTAAGACGGTGCAATAAGAAGTTTCAAGCGGATAGGCAATCGTTCATTGCCTGAAACAGAGTGTGAATGGGGTTCAGAGCAACGGGAATAAGTATTGTGTCTGATACCAGAATTGATCACTAGGAAGGTGGCTCGCAAATTACATACGAAGTCAAGCTATAGGAATAACTTTGGCAACAGGGTGTATAGGAGAGTCAGGTTTCGATCCTGTGAAACTGTGGGTTATGGGCCCACCATGTGGTTCTTTTTTTTATAATAGGAGCAGTGACATCTTGCACGGTCATGATAGCAAGGCATGTCAGGGAGTACCATGTCAGCTATGTCGGCAACAACATTGGTACCAAGGGCGAGGGACGAAGAGAACCATTTTCCTGCTCGTTGAACGAGGCGGACCAGTAGGCAAAGTTCCCGTCCATCGGTGGTTACCGGAATGTCATCAACAATAGTAACAAGGTCTTACTGACAGAGTTGTACATCGAGGTGTTTGCACAAGCAGTGGATTATTACTGCTTATATCATATAGATCATAGAAAAGGTTTAAACAAACCAATGGAAGGAAAATATGATCATCAGATTAAACAGAACAATGGAAAGAAAAATATGTTTAAACACATATTTCGAGGGTATATCCTTCCCAAGGACAAGCAGAGCAAGATATCCATGACAGGATATAAAGTAGAAAACCATTTAGGTAAGGGGGGAGGAATCTCATGATATTACTCATACAACGGTGTTAGGATAATTGATAATTAAAATATAGCATCGTGCTTCAAACGTGCCTATTGAAAATCGGAGTACCATTGACATGCTTCGAGATAGCAGTGACATGGTCTTCAGGTGAAGATCAAACTTTGGAAACACGAAGGATCCATCAAGAATAACTTGTAGAACAAGTCTTACAATTTCCTCATGGATGAATGGATAACCTTGCTGAAAAGGAATCTATAATGATAGGTCCTCCAGCCGGGGGAGGGGGTGCTAGGCATGCCATCATGTTACCGGGTCATCAAAGGATCAACGTCATAACTCTTGGAAAGTTGTCCCAACCATCATATCTGACCGAGATTCAGATCCGATTGGTGTCAGGATACCTGAGACTCAGGATGTCCGAGAAGAAAAGGCGCAACACAAATCGTTGAAATGGCATTGCAAGCTTCTCGGGAAATGAACTATGGGAGCGGGTTTCTGAAGCAATAGTTCACCATTAAACCAGGGAGAGGACAAGGAGGTGTCTGGTGAACTCAACGGCAATTCACCGAGATTCCCAAAAGATGGATTTCCACCATTAAGTGAACAAGGAGATAACATTTGTCAGATCAACTGATATAAGGAAGTATGCTCGAGGAAAACATACACAATTAAACATTGGTTGAAGGGTGCGCCCGAAGTACGGGTTGGGTTGCACGACCAATGTTAGAATGGTGATTCAATTAGCGAAGGACTTAGAATGAACTATCGCCCATTCACTTCAAAGAATAGGGTTGCTAGAAGTTTTGAATTCACACGTCATAGCTCCATTGTCGGTATTCCGGTTGAAAACAATACGGGGACCAAGGAATGAACGAAGATGGCAAGAAGTATTAAGATATCAAGAATTATTAAGAGGTGGTGAAATTCTCACCACATTCTTGACAAAAAGTGATGGTAATACTTCCGAGGTAAGGAAGATCAACTGCTGGGTAGCAGTGATCTCAAGGTTTACACAAAACGCGAACAAGTTGTGTTGAACGGAAGGCAATAAAGTGGTCGATGAGAACAGGAATCATCGAGGGGCAAGGATGGTATTACCCATCATGAATTCAATTGAATTCCTGGAAGAGCTCATAAGGTTGATGGTGATCACGACACAATTGTCGAGAGATTTCATGCAGATGTAGTCAATTAGCGACGACATCAAGTCAAAGGAATGATGAAGCAAGAGGTTATTGGAACCACAGTTACGACACAAACTCGAACTCAAGCTTGTTGTTTAAGGTGAAAGGGTATGACGAGGAAAATCGACGTAAGGTTAGTTCATCGTCGAAAATTGGTGCTCCGAGAATAAGGACCAGGTAGCACCGTTAGAATCGTCACGACAATGTTATAGCCAAACAGGCTAGGAATGGCGTGATCGGGTACAAACTCGTACTTATAGAAGCTTACTGAAGAGTTGTTGAACCGTAGAGCGGACTCGGTTCAGTTATCGGTGTCTTTGAGTGTTCAATAACTCCGAGCCCATGAAAAATTGTAATCGGTGAGTATGTAGTACTTGATGAAGAACTCATAAGAAATTATGCAGTTCCAAGATAATCTCGAGATACCAGGTGGTAATACTCGACGACAGGTCAAACTAGAAGTTGAACTGGGGTATTGCTCTATAGAAGACAAGTGCT
Organism: Triticum aestivum; assembly: GCF_018294505.1. Taxonomy (NCBI): domain Eukaryota; kingdom Viridiplantae; phylum Streptophyta; class Magnoliopsida; order Poales; family Poaceae; genus Triticum; species Triticum aestivum. Next base: position 426,406,902 of record NC_057800.1, read on the forward strand.
TAAACTTGCATAGGACATGATATTTAAAGGAGAACATGGTCAGAACCACGATTGCAAAAAGGCCAGATCTCAGATATAAGATGAACTTATACCAAGGGAATAATTGATTTTAAAAGAAGCTTCGATGAGAAGATGTACATCATGTCCATGGGCATGAACGCAAAGTTCAAGGTCGACTCCCACTTCTTTAATGCATAACCTTTCATTCACTTCTCGCCTTCAACGAAATTGTGTGTTGAAATTTTATCTGACATAACACTAGTAGAGTATGACCCGTAGTGGTTTCCGGGTTCACACAGTTTAAAGAAAAGCATATGTCCAACCCATCAGGGCCTCCTAGGAACATATACCACAAACTTCAGGAGTAAATAACACAAGCTCGATAGCAGAGCATGGTTGGCAAAGTAGAGGATACAATTTACCAAAGGCGGTATATATCCTAGGAAAGGCTCAAGGTTATTGAATATGAAGGACATTGTCGGATAAAATCCAGCAAAGGATCTGGGGTGAGTATCGACACACAACCAGAGGAAGAAGCCAGGCAAAGACATTGGATTATCGAAACAACTGAATAACTTAGAGCTCAATTGCTAAGGGGTTATGGTTTACAAAGCGAAGAATCAGAAGTAGACGCTCAAGGATGGATAAGTTCAATAGACTTAGGGGCAAAATCGACGATAATTTAATTGGCGAGAACCAGCTCATGATTAAAACGACGTCTGAGCCGGAAGGATGAATTCTAGGATCTGTTTGAGGATTGCGAGCATTCGCAACAAATCGAATCAACGGACTCAAAATGACAATGACAATGGGTGTCAACAAGATTACTAGACTTATGGGACTAACCATAATGCAAGCAATCAAGAATTTCAAGAGCAACAGGATGCTCAAGATTTTCGGAAGATCGAATGATATTTCGAGGATTGGTGACATACATGAAACAACTGGGGATGAGTGGATACTCGGTAAGTGCGAGAAATTTATCCGTAGTGGTATTCATATAGCAAAGAACTGCAAGGCAGTAGGCACAAAGTATTCTCGAAACATTAGAGAAAATTTTGAGGTATCTTGTAATAACAAGATCGACTGGGTATAAAGTAAGGACGAAGGGAATTGCAAAAGCAACGGGCACAAGGTCTCGAGAGAATATTGGAGAGTATCTTCGAAATCTTCTGGTGCAGCAGGCGGTCATCGGTAACAAGTGGCTCCCCGGTAGAAGGTACTTGCGAGAACCTAAAGTTAGATTTTAGTAAAAATCGTTTAACCCGAATAGAAGAGGGTTCAGAATCCCAGAGTAAAGGTCGAGGAATAAAAGATCCTAATACCTCCCGATGGCGACGTGGGCCCATGGGCCACACAGCCATGTTAGTAAAAGTTTTTCAACGACTAGACTCGACTTCGGCCAAGGAGTTGGAAAGAGGGATTCCTACAGGCAGTTGGCTCTGATACCAACTTGTGACGCCCCCGATTTAATCGTACACTAATCATGCACGCAAATGTGTACGATCAAGATCAGGGACTCACGGGAAGATATCACAACACAACTCTAAAACATAAATAAGTCATACAAGCATCATAATACAAGCCAGGGGCCTCGAGGGCTCGAATACAAGTGCTCGATCATAGACGAGTCAGCGGAAGCAACAATATCTGAGTACAGACATAAGTTAAACAAGTTTGCGTTAAGAAGGCTAGCACAAACTGGGATACAGATCGAAAGAGGCGCAGGCCTCCTGCCTGGGATCCTCCTAAACTACTCCCGGTCGTCATCAACGGGCAGCACGTAGTAGTAGGCACCTCCAGTGTAGTAGGGGTCGTCATCGACGGTGGCGTCTGGCTCCTGGACTCCAGCATCTGGTTGCGACAACCAGAAAGAAAGGAAAGGGAAAAAAGGGGGGAGAAAGCAACCGTGAGTACTCATCCGAAGTACTCGCAAGCAAGGAACTACACTACATATGCATGGGTATATGTGTAAGGAGGCCATATCAGTGGACTGAACTGCAGAATGCCAGAATAAGAGGGGGATAGCTAATCCTGTCGGAGACTACGCTTCTCGCAGCCACCGTCTTGCAACAAGTAGAAGAGAGTAGATTGAAGTCCTCCAAATAACATCTCCAAGTAGCATCTCCAAGTAGCATCTCATAGCATAATCCTACCCGACGATCCTCTCCTCGTCGCCCTGTAGAAAAGCGATCACCGGGTTGTATCTGGCACTTGGAAGGGTGTGTTTTATTAAGTATCCGGTTCTAGTTGTCATAAGGTCAAGGTACAACTCCAAGTCGTCCTGTTACCGAAGATCACGGCTATTCGAATAGATTAACTTCCCTGCAGGGGTACACCACATAGCCCAACACGCTCGATCCCATTTGGCCGGACACACTTTCCTGGGTCATGCTCGGCCGTGGAAGATCAACACGTCGTAGCCCCACCTAGGCAAAACAGAGAGGCCAGCACGCCGGTCTAAACCTAAGCGCACAGGGGTCTGGGCCCATCGCCCATAGCACACCTGCACGTTGCGTGGGCGGCCGGAAGCAGAACTAGCCCCCTTAATACAAGAGCAGGCTTACGTTCCAATCTGGCGCGCGCTGCTCCGTCGCTGACGTCTGAAGTGCTTCGGCTGATACCACGACGTCGGGATACCCATAACTACTCCCACGTAGATGGTTAGTGCGTATAGGCTCGTAGCCGACTCAGATCAAATACCAAGATCTCGTTAAGCGTGTTAAGTATCCGCGAACGCCGAACAGGGCCAGGCCCACCTGTCTCCTAGGTGGTCTCAACCTGCCCTGCCGCTCCGCCACAAAGTAACAGTCGGGGGCCGTCGGGAACCCAGGCCCACCTCTACCGGGATGGAGCCACCTGTCCTTTCAGCCCCCAACTCCGAACAGTATCACAGGTAATGTAACAGTGTAAAGTATATAGTATATGCCCGTGATCACCTCCCGAGTGATCACGGCCCAAAAGTATAGCGAGGCAGACTGACAAGAATGTAGGGCCAATGATGATAAACTAGCATCTTATACTAAGCATTTAGGATTGCAGGTAAGGTATCAATGACTGTAGCAACAATGACAGGCTATGCATCAGAATAGGATTAACGGAAAGCGGTAACATGCTACACTACTCTAATGCAAGCAGTATAGAGTAGAATAGGCGATATCTGGTGATCAAGGGGGGGGCTTGCCTGGTTGCTCAGACAAGGAGGGGTCGTCGGTGACGTAGTCGTACGGGGCAGCAGCGGCGGCGTCGGTCTCGTAGTCTACCGAAGAGAAGAGGGGGGGAAGAAACAGTAAATACATAGCAAGCAAGTGCATAACGATGCATGACATGACAAGTATCGATGCTAGGTGTGCCCTAACGTGGTATGAGGTGGTACCGGTTAAGGGGGGAAACATCCGGGAAAATATCCCCGGTGTTTCGTGTTTTCGGGCAGAGGAGCCGGAGGGGGAAAGTTGCGAGTTCGATAGGATAGGGGTGTGTGGCGGACGAACGGACCTCGAACCCGGATTCGTCTCATCGTTCTGAGCAACTTTCATGTTGAAAATATTTTAATCCGAGTTACGGATTAAAAGATATGATTTTCTAAAGATTTTATTAATTTCTGGAATTTAATTAATTATTTAAATCCAACATTATCCAAACAGTGTTTGCTAACGTCATCATGACGTCAGCATGACGTCGGCAGTTGACCTGGTCAACCTGACATGGGGGTCCCGCATGTCATTGCCTATCTAACTAACTAACTGTTATTCTAATTAATTAGCAGGTTAATTTGGTTTAATAATTAGTTAACAGAATTAATTAAGTTAATTAATTCTTTAATTAATTAACTAATTAAAATTATTTATTTATTTTATTATTATTTTTAAGTCTTTTTCGTTTTACTGGGGCTGGGCCCCAGCAGTCAGTGGCCAGAGGCCTATCGGGCCTTGGGTTACGGGCGCGGGCGAGCGGGCGCCAGCCTGCCAAGGCGCTCGCCCAGGCCATCCGGGGCGTAGCGGGGCGCCGGCGTTGGCACGACGGGCGCGGCGGGGGTGGCCGCCGACGGGTGCGGCCAAGGGAGCGAGCGGCGCACACGAAAAGGGGCGCGGGAGGGAGGTCAGCGTGGCCGCGGGCGAGGTGGCAGAGGCGGCGGCCGTGGAGTGCAGCAACGGCAGTTGCGGGCCGCGGTGAGCAAGGGCGGACGGATGCGGGGGCCGACAGCGATGACCGAGGACGCGGCAACGGGGCGCGGGTGGGCGCGCACGACACGAGGCCGGCGCGGCTATGGCGAGACAGGGGAGAAAGGAGGGGCGCGGTGTCGTGGCGGCGTCGATGACGGTGCACGAGGCGAGGACCGACGACGGGGTTGGGGACGGCGTGGAGCGAGCTCCGGCCATGGCGGCCGAGCACGGGGACGACCTCAACGGCGACAGAGCGAAGCAGGGGGGAGGAGAGGGGCGATGCTCACTGTGGGGGGGCGCGTAGGGTCTAGGCAGAGGGCTCGGGGACGGTCGGGGAGGACAGGCGAGGAGGAGGAGGCGCTTGGAGCTCCGGGCGGCCTGCGAATCGGTCCGGCGAGTCGGGGAGGGGACGAAGAGGCCACGGCGAGGTCGAGGTCGGCGGCCAGCTCCGGCGATGTGCGGCGGTGGAGTCGGGGCAGATCCCCTCGATCCAAATCGAGAGGAGGCAGAGGGGACGGAGGAGCACGGCGTCGGGGCGGGCTTCGTGCGAGGGAGAGAAGGGGCGCGGAGGAGTCCGGGAGGGGCGGCGCCGGCGCCGGCTGGTGGCGGGCAACGGTGTTGGTGAGAGGGGGGCGGGTCGGGCCCTCTGCCCCGATCCAGACGGGGAAGGGGAGAGAGGCGTGCGGGAGGGAGCGAGTGGGGGGGGGGACGAGTGGGTGGCGGCTAGGGTTCGGCCGAGTGGGGAGCAGGGGTTATGCAGGGGGCGAGTGGGCTGGCCTGGGGGCCCGATGGCCTGCTGGGCCGAGGCCCAGTGGGGGGGGGGGGGTTTGCTCTTTTTTTTGTCTATTTAGTTTTTCTCTTTTGTATTTTCTTTTCTGTTTTATTTTAAGTTCCCTTTTATTACAGTTTCATAAAAACACTAGCACCTAAATTTGTATTTATAAATATACTACTGCCACCTTAACTCTCAACCGAAAATAAAATAGTTTAATATTTTATAAAATTCAATAGGCATGTATTTAACTGTTTTAACTACGGTTTTAATTATCTTAGAGCCTTTAAACACTTTATCAAAGTTTGGTTTCTCCACCATAATTACCGCTGCATTATTTAGTTCACTCCGAACATTTTAGTTTTAAAGTTTGGAAACTTTTGTTGTTTGCCTATGTTTTAAATTTGAATTTGAATCGGGTTCGAATCAACGTGAGTTTAATCATAGTAATGGAGGTGACGTGGCATCATTAGCTTGGGATTACTGTAGTCTAATTATCCGGGCGTCACATATTGTCCGCCGGCAAGACTATTTGCTAGGGCTCCAAAGCCAAAGTTCTCAGATGCTGCACTTAGACTTATTGCTTCTAAGCCACCCTTGAAGATGTGGGTGGCTAAGAAAGCTTAACTCTCTTTTGAAGGGAAGGGTCTCCAGCAGAAAACCAAAATCGTCTGACGCTATTGCTGGGGACCTTAAACATCTTGTAGGGCGCAAGATCAAATGCCCGAATGGTCGTACTATGTATTTCGTTCCTGAATCACTTGCTACTCTCCCGATTAGTCCGAATCTGGGTCTAAGCTTTCATAACCCACTGGTTCGTCAAATGTTTTTGCTTCACAATGCTCTTGGTGAAGCCTATCCCCCTAACTGCATTGTAGGGTACGACACCAGCGTCTTCAGAATGGATTATTGACAATGGGTGTACAAATCACATGACTGGCAAAAGAAGCCTTCTTATGGACTCAACCTTACGTCCATCCGACAAAAGCCACATCACATTTGCTGACACTGGTAAAAGTAAGGTATTGGGTCTAGGTAGAGTTGGAATCTCAAGGGATCAACACATGGATAAAGTCATGCTTGTTGAATCCCTTGGCTTCAACTTAATGTCTGTCTCAATGCTTTGCGATTTAAACATGATCGTAATATTTGGAAAATATCGTTGCCTTGTTCTAATGGAATCTGACAAGTCTCTAGTATTTGAAGGGTATCGAAAAGATGATTTGTACGTGGTAGATTTCTCAGCAGGACCACAGCTTGCCGTATGTCTTCTAGCAAAAGCTTCAGAATGCTAGCTCTAGCATCGGAGGCTTGGGCATGCTGGCATGAGGAACCTCCACACCCTGGCAAAGAAGAAGCATGTCATAGGCATCGAGGGCGTCAAGTTCAAGAAAGATCACTTATGTGGTGCCTGTGAGGCAGGAAAGATGACGAGGGCCAAACACCCCTCGAAGACAATCATGACTACTACTCGACCCTTCGAACTGCTTCACATGGATCTTTTTGGTCCCACTCATTACTCAACTCTTTTTTTTTGACTGTTACTACTAGTGCTTGTATCTATGGCTTTGTCATTATTGATGATTATTCTAGATATACTTGGGTGCACATAATCCTTTACAAGACTGAAGTGCAGGATGTCTTCAGACGCTTCGCCAATCGAGCAATGAACAACTATGGCGCCAAGATAAAGCATATCAGAAGTGACAATGGCACTAAATTCAAGAACACTGGCCTTGATACATATCTTGATACCTTGGGCATCACACATGAATTCTCAGCCCCGTACGCGCCATAGCAGAATGGCGTCGTCGAACGCAAGAACAGAACACTTATTGAGATGGCCAGAACGATGCTAGATGAATACAAGACTCCAAGAAAATTCTGGCCTGAAGCCATTGATACTGCATGCCATACAATCAATCATGTTTATCTTCACAAGCTTCTGAACAAGACATCTTATGAGCTCCTTACTAGCAAGAAGCCAAATGTCAGTTACTTCAGAGTATTTGGCGCCAAGTGCTGGATCAAGGACCCACATCACACCTCAAAGTTTGCACCTAAAGCACATGAGGGTTTTATGCTTGGATATGGAAAGGACTCGCACTCCTACAGAGTCTTCAATCTCTTTCATTACAAAGTGGTTGAAACAGTGGATGTGCGGTTCGATGAGACCAACGGTTCATAAAGAGAGCAACTGCCAAATGTGCTAGATGAAGTTCCATCCAGTGAATCAATCAAGCTGATGGGAACTGGAGAAATTATACCTTCTGAAGCTCATCCTGAAGAAGAACTTATCATCTCAGCACCTGATCAACATGAAGACAATGCTCAGCCTGAAGACATTCCTTCTAACAACGACAATGATCAGCAAGAGCAAAATCTTCGCCCTGCACATCCTCGCGTTGCCAATGAAGTGCAGATTGAAAGAATAATTGATAGCATCAATGCACCCGGTCCACTCACTCGTTCAAGGGCAACTCAGCTGGCAAATTTCTGTGGGCACTTCGCATTCGTCTCAATAACAGAACCCAAGAAAGTTGAAGAAGCCTTCATGGAACCTGAATGGATTCAAGCTATGCAAGAAGAGCTTCAACAGTTTGAGCTGAATAATGTATGGGAACTGGTTAAGTGTCCTGATCCACGAAAGCACAATATAATAGGCACCAAATGGATATACCGCAACAAGCAAGATGAGCATGGTCAAGTTGTCAGAAACAAAGCTCGTCTCGTTGCTCAAGGATATACTCAAGTGGAAGGCATTGATTTCGATGAAACATTTTCTCCTGTGGCTAGACTTGAAGCCATACGCATACTGCTGGCCTATGCAAATCATCACAGCGTACTTCTATATCAAATGGATGTGAAGAGTGCTTTTCTCAATGGCAAGATTGAAGAAGTATATGTTGCACAACCGCCTGGCTTTGAAGATCCAAAACATCCTGACATGGTATACAAGCTCAACAAGGCACTGTATGGCCTCAAACAAGCCCCTCGGGCCTGGTATGACACACTCAAATACTTCCTGAAGAGCAAAGGCTTCATACCTGGTTCTCTCGACCCCACTCTCTTCACGAAGACATATGATGGTGAATTGTTTGTGTGCCAAATATATGTGGATGACATTATCTTCGGCTGCACCAATCAGAAGTATAGTGAAGAGTTTGGATATATGATGCAAGAGCAATATCAAATGTCTATGATGGGAGAGCTGAAGTTCTTTCTCGGTCTTCAAATACGACATCAACACAACGGCATCTTCATATCTCAAGAGAAGTATCTCAAAGATTGCCTGAAGAAGTTCGGTATGCAAGACTTCAAAGGCTTCACAACGCCAATGCCAGCCAAGCATCATCTGGGTCCTGACGACAATGGTAAAGAGTTCGATCAAAAGGTATACCGCTCCATGATTGGTTCTTTACTTTATCTATGTGCATCTAGGCCAGATATTATGCTTAGTGCTTGCATGTGTGCTCGATTTCAAGCGGCACCAAAGGAGTCGCATCACTTAGCTGTGAAGCGAATTCTTCGATATTTGGCTCACACCCCAACTCTAGGATTATGGTATCCAAAGGGCTCAGATTTTGATCTGGTTGGATTCTCTGATGCTGATTACGCTGGTGACAAAGTTGATCACAAGTCTACATCAAGCACATGTCACTTTCTGGGATGATCACTTGTATGTTGGTCTTCAAAGAAGCAGAACTGTGTATCTCTCTCCACTGCTGAATCTGAATACATTGCTGCTGGATCTTGCCACGCTCAGCTTCTGTGGATGAAGCAAACTCTCAAGGACTATGGCATTCATCTGAAGCAAGTGTCACTCTACTGCGACAACGAAAGCGCCATCAAGATTGCCAACAACCCAGTTCAGCACTCGAAGACAAAGCACATTGAAATTCATCATCACTTTCTCAGAGATCATGTTGTGAAGGAAGATATTGATATCATACATGTCAACACTAAAGAGCAATTGGCAGATATCTTCACCAAGCCCTTGGATGATAAGAGATTTTGCAAGTTACGGTGTGAGCTAAATATCCTGGAATCCTCAAATGTCCTGTGATCAGGCACACATCCTAACACTTTGCATATTGATGACTTAGATGTGCAACACACAAAGTAAAGTATATCTTCAATCAATGAAGACATACATTCTAAGTGTGAATACATTAATGTGGAATTTGACTTTGGAGCGCCACGATAATTGTGCGCCGTGTCTGGGTCTAATACTTCCTATATGGTGGGTAACGCCACCACCACATGTTCTGTTTGAAGTGTTTCACTCATGGCATTACATTTGCTATGTCTTCACATTTGGTTTGACTTCAATCTCAACATATCTTCATGATTATCTCCACTATGTTGATTATATAGATATATAGATATATATACTAGTGTTCTGTCCTCTACAGCATTCACTTATAGCTATGTCTTCTTGTTGAATCTTTTGAACTAAGTGAATGTGATCGGACCCTAACCTATCTATGCTTTCTATCTCAAATTCTATCTATCCAAATCATATGCATTCTATTGAAACAGTCGAATGTCTTCTCTGCGTCTTTGTCAGCAGAAGATACAGAGACAACCATTAAGTCCGTTTTCAATGCTCATTCCTCCACATGAAATCTAGAGAAGTAGGAACGACCACCCAACAATCCAGGCGTGCGTGGGACGTGGAACAAACCCCAAACTTCCTCATAATGGCCACGTGTTCCTCAGATGCGAATCGCGAGGGGCACTTGTGTAAAAACGCAGTGCCGCCCCGGTACCTATAAATACACACTTCACAGCGGTCATTATCTCTTCTTCCACTCTCGCACGAACCCTAGCGCCACCGCTAGCCCTCGACGACGCCGGCGACGAAGCGCTTCGCTGCCGCAACTTCTCCGACGCCGTCTTCACGCCGACCACGGACATCGTCCTCTCCGCCGTCGCCATAGGAGTCCTCCGTCGCCATGTTAGGGCATGGAAGATCGAACTACTCGGCCTCATCTTCCACTCCGTCTAGCAGTTCTTAGTGTGGTAAATAAAACTTCCTTTTTACGGCACCGTTGATCCTATGGCTTCGTCACTTTTTACCACAAGCAGTTTCTATTCACACAAGTTAGATCTCTCTCATACTGCATCTCATAACATGCCTAGTATATTCACTTGTGCTTCACAAAGTAGTTAGATTCCTCACTTGTACTGATCTCTGGATACGTACATATCTGGAACCAACTCCTTATCTATGAGTGAATGTCTTCGCACGATGAGGTCAATGTCTTCTAAACTGATTTATCTTCAAAATCTTCTGAGAATGCATATGACCTCTTCCCCTTCCCTCGCATCTTAATGTTGTCACAGGTACATTACCGTGGGAGAATCCTTTGGTTCTCATAGTGTGCATTCATTTGCAGAATTCTTACAGCATCACATAAACTCTCCCGAAGCCAGTTCCTGTTTGTCCAGCAAGCAAAAACCTTTGAAGCCTCTGAACGTATTGAAGCCTTTCATATTAAGGTTCATGGCTTCAGAAAAATCAGCAAGGAAGGGTGGCAGAAAGTGTCATGGAGAAACATCTAGAGATCTGCCAGATGACCTCTCAGAACTGTACACGACAGATCCTGAAGAGGATTACAATCAGTGCAAGACCCGAATCCAATGGATTCGAAGATATTGGGCAGAACAATGGTTCAAGTACCGATTTGTAACCCAGGAGTATGCTGAGAAAAATGCCATCAGGAGACCGTGGGGAGACATCCTGTACAAGAATCTTCAACCCAGGACCAGAGATGAAGCCATTGAACAAGGCTTCTATCCCTGCATGGTCCGTGGGCCACAGCCTGCTGATGCTCACCCATCATCACTACTATGGTGTCGTGACGACAATCTATTTAAGCGCAACTTCCAGTTTTCCCAGAACTCAGCGAAGCAGAACAAGAAGACATTGGGACTAGATTTCAACCCTGGTCCTTCTGCTCCAAGGGCTGACGGCACACGTGATGCAGAACCCAATGTCGTCGGTCCTTTCTACAACCTTGAAGGCCTCATCACCCACATCTTGGTTCAAGGGACTACAGTGAATGAGCCTGCAGCTGACGCTGAATCAGATGAAGCGCCTGCAGCGCCGAAGCCTAAGAAGTTGAAGCAGCCTAAAGCTTCAAAGCCTGCCCCTTCACCAAAAGTCTCACAGGCGAAGCCACTGGCAACTGCACCTCCTGAAGACAGTGTGCAGTCTGGAGACTTATCACGCATCTCCAAGCCCCAGAAGGTCAAGATGACTCTGCCACACACCGGCCAAGAGCTGACAGCTGCTGCCATTCTGCGCAATGATGACATTGATCTGTCAAGTGATGAAGATCTTGCAGATGACGCTCTTGAGCAACTCATCAAGAGCAAAGAAGAAGCTGAAATCTTCAATGATCTGCCGCTCTTTGATGTAACAATCATCCACAACTTCATTGATGAGAGGTTTGACACGCCAAACATCAGCTTCGAAGATCTTTAGCTATCCATTGGCCTTAGTGTCGCCTTCCAAGGCGCCATTGCTTCAGAACTAGCCATCGCCCAGCGCGTTGTTGAACTGAAGTAGAAGATTGACTATGAAAAGGCTCAGTTCAAGAAGCATATGGCCAAGCTTAGCGTGCAAGATGTGAAGAACTTCAAGATTATGTTGCACGAGCTCAAGGAAGCCTTTCTAAAGAAACATGCAGAAGCTCAGGGTTCGCGTGAGCGCATGAAGGTTCTGGCTGACAGATGTGTGCAAGCCTATAATGAGGCTGAGAAGCGCAAGGCCCTTGGGCGTCCTGGCATCGACCCTAGGATGGCCGCAAAGAAGAAGAAGAAGCCCGATACGGCTGAACCCGACGCACCAAGGCAGGAAGCAGATCCCATTGTCTTCCCAACAAGAATGACTGGCTCGAAGCCAAAAAGTCGGTCAACCGCTTCAGAGCTCAAGAAGACGAGGACTGCTGAGGCTGAAGCAAGGAAGAGAAAACATCCTAAAGCCTCTGCTACTGCCCCAGCCAAGAAGAAAAGAAAGACCAAGAAGGAACGGGCTGCTCCCATAGAGCCCTTGGTTGTCGAACCCATTTCCATGGTTCACCCCGACGCCAATCCACAAGAACGCCAACTGACAATCCATGTGCCTCCTTTCACACAGGCTCATGAAGCTGAAGACTTTCTAGCAGCTGATCCCATCGCTGCTGAAGACATTGGTCAACATGACCATGTAGAAGATGGTGCAGTCCTTCCTCAGTTCGAGAACAGCGAACTGATCAGCATTGGTCGTCCTCTGACGCCAATCGCTCAGGATGCTTCATGGGCTGATCGCCCACAAGAGGAAGAAGACTTTGAGGCCCAGCCAAATCCAACTACACATACGTCGCCTGCATTGCGCAGGCTTCGCAAAGGTCCGAGGCCTCAAGTCTCTGCTGAAGACAATCCGGCTGCATCAGCCGCAGAAGAAGAAGTCCCACCAGTTGCCACTCCCCTGTCACACCAAGAAGCAGTTCTCGAGGAGAACATGACTGGGACCGACCCTCCAGCTCGTCAAGTGGAGGTTGAGAATCCTGAGGCTGCCACCAACAACACCACTGAAGCCACTGATACTGTCATGGCTGAAGCTAATGTGGAGCCCTCACCAGAAGACAGCGAAGCCACTGATCCCGCAACTTCTGTTCCTGAGTCTGCTGCCGGTCCCCAGTTCGACTATCATGTTGAGCACAGGCCTCAGGTATAGAAGCCAATCCCAAGATTGCCAAGGTTCCCAGGTCCTGCATCAACACCTGGCTCCTTCAATGTCAAGGGCTTCAGAGCAGACAACACATTCTTCAATAGCTCCAGGAACCCCTACTCCAGGGAAAGAATATCTTCTGATCGGTTCTGGAGTTATCCGCAGCGAAGCTATTACTCATGCATTCTTTACAACCAAGGTCGCATCTTCCCACACAAGCGCCTTGACATTGAAGCAATAGCTGGTCTGCCCTGTCTGGAAGAAGCTCTGGATTGCTTCAAAGAAGTTGGCCTTCTGCCGTTCGTAACTGACCAAGAGCATTGGAATGAAGAGTTGCAGCTCCAATTCTATGCCACACTTCACATCCGCGGGTATAGCAGAGATCCGAAGACTTGGGTCCTGGAGTGGATGACTGGAAATGTTCATCACGAAGCCAAAGCCTTTGACATCATTGAGCTCACTGGCTTGCCCACTCCTGGCGATCTCTACGAGCATGGCTGTCAGCTTCATAGTGAAGCTATTGAGAGCATCTTTCAGAAGACTGAACCTAATATGAGTCAGATGCTCAGTATGATGAAGCCATTGCCCCAAGATGCTGCTTATCACACGGAGTTCTTCGTTGAAGACCTTGAGTACCTGCCAAGAACTATTTATCATATCATAAGGCAGACTCTCTGGCCCATCAAAGGGCACTCTCCACTCGCCAAGCTTGAAGGTGCAATGAAGACTTTGGTCTTCTATATTCTTCATGGAAAATGCTTCAATGCACAGGACTTCTTCATACGCCAACTTGCTGCATCAGGCTTTGATCTGTTTGGTTTGAAGTTCTACGCCCCTTGGGTAATGCGGCTGATCAAACTTCACTCCACTATCTCGTATCAGCCCTCGGCCCGCAACCATCGGATCTTCTTGCCTGATGTGGATATGTCTACTGAAGCCATCTATCCTGAGCCTGCCAAGGAACCTCTAAGTCTTCAGAATGCAGAGCATCAGAGTTTTACTCAAAACATTGAAGGTGTTGAAGCAGTCACTCGTGTGTATCCGTTGGCTGGCACTACACGTGCACCACATCCTGCTCTCACTGAAGCCACTGATAGCACCACTGCTCCACGACCCAAGAAGCGCACTCGTGTTCTCAACGACCAAGAGCTTCTTCTGGCTCTTCATTAGAAACAGGATAGGCATCATGACTTGCTGAAGCGTCAGATGCGAAGCCTCTTGGTGGATGTTAATCGCATTCGCAATCTTGCCACCAAGAATGCTTTCGTTGCCCATGAAACCTCTCGCTGCACATGGAAAGGGCTAACGCTGATGTGTTCTGAAGATGATCTTCAAGAGGATGGCTTCACTGAGCGTTTCAAGTTTGACTCCACACCTCCTCGAAGGGCAGTGCTGCGACGAACTCCATCCCTTGAAGACTTTGAGTTCTCTTCCTCTGCTGCAACTGTAAATGCCAGAGTGATCGAGGATGAAGATGATGCTACTTCACCGCCACCATCTTCAGCACGCTTCGCCTCTGCTCCAAGCTCGTCTGCACCGCCAAACACCACCAATGATTCTGTTGCTTCACCTACTCTTCATGGTAACGAGTAGATGCTCTATGTCTTCAAACCTTTTTGGTCCTTACTGACAAAAGGGGGAGAAGCATATGAGGTTGATAGTCTTCAAGCGGGTCCATATGGGTGGGTGCTTTATATTTTGCTTCGTGCTTACAACTCTCGTTTTGCTACATTTGGTTCTTTGAGTTGTAACACTTAAACTCGATGGTCGTCTGCTACTTATTTGCCACCTTGTTTTGCGATGATAAATTCCGCATGTGCGATGATAAATTCCGCACTTAGATCATTCTGCAGATGTCCATTTTCCATTATGCATGTCATTATCTTCTTGTACTTTCACATGCATAGTGGATTGTCATCATAAGTTGAAGTGGATCTCCACAAGTACAACCTGCAATGTGCATTTGCATTCCAAAAGCAAATTACTTATATGCACATCTTCAGGGGGAGCCCTTGCAACTTATGAAGACAATTCCTTATCCTTTACAATTTCACAGATTATACCCCATTGAAAACTTCAACTAGTTTGTCATCAATCACCAAAAAGGGGGAGATTGTAAGTGCATCTAGTGCCACCCGTAGTTGGTTTTGGAGTATTTAAGACAAACCTAGTTGAGGGACTAATGTGTTTGTGAGAATTGCAGGATAACACAGGTAGAAGTCCCTCATTGATTCGGTTTTCCTACCAGAGATGACCCCTAAAAATGTATGAAGACTTTGAAGTCAAAGGTGGTATATGAAGATATTCACATTGAAGACTATGACAAGAGAGGACACTGCATGAAGCCTATGGAGCTCGAAGACTTAGATCTTTCATAGTTCTTTTTCTTCTGTGTTGAGTCATAGGAACCACCGTACTGTTAAGTGGGGAGAACCAGTCAGAATGACTGAAGTGATGCTTAAATAAAACCTATGTCTTCGAGTGAAGACTTTGAGAGCGAATCTTGTCCAGAGTCGGACAAGTCAGCTTTGCTTGTAGCCCAAGTAAAGTTGCTGTGTGAGTTTGAAATCTGACCGTTGGAACACGTGCCAGTTCCTTAGTGACCCAGGGTCATTTCGGACAAATCAGGTCGGGTTGCCAAGTGGCTATAAATAGTCCACCCCCTACGACCATGAACGGTTGGCTGCTCAGATTCAGAGTACGGCTTTTGTCGTTTGAGAGCAACCCACCTCGAAGCCTTTGAGAGAGAGAATTCCTTGCGAGGATAAAGCCCTAACCACCCAGAGCCAAAGAGAATTAGGCATCACTTAAGTCTTCTTGTCTGTGTGATCTGAAGACTTATTACACTTGAGGATTGTGCATCCTCCAGCCGGTTAGGCGTCGCTTTCTGAGCATCCAAGAGACATTGTGGATTGCCGGTGAACAAAGTCTGTGAAGGTTTGGAAGTCTACCTTGAAGACTTACCAGAGTGATTGGGCGAGGTCTGTGTGACCTTAGCTCAAGGGGAATACGGTGAGGACTGGGTGTCCTGAGCTGCGTGTTCAGGACTGGGTGTCCGGTACTGTGTGTCCTAAGGTTTAAATACCTAGCCGCCCTAACCAGACGTACAGTTGTCACAGCAACTGGAACTGGTCCAACAAATCATTGTCTTCAACGAGTCACTGATTTCATCTTCCCTTCCCTTTACTTACTGTTACTCCTTGTGAAGTCATTGTATGATTGCACTATCTTTTATCTTCACTAAGTGACTACGTTTTCATTTGGCTTCATAATATCTTCCTACCTGATCCTTACTACATTGCTGCTATTAGTCATTGTGCTTTCACTCCATTGAATACTTGACTATGGTTTGCCTAGTGTAGTCTACCTTCCGCTGCAGGGTACTAGGTTTATTTCTATCATTTATCTTCATAACTTCCACGTTTTGAAGACTTTCATAAAAATCGCCTATTCACCCCCCTCTAGTCGATATAACGCACTTTCACTATATATACTCCTTCCCCTCCTCCTAGTTAGGGTTAGCGTTGTGTAAGCTCATATTAGTGATAGAGCATCGCTCATCCATATCAGATCTACTCCACGAGAGAGGCCGCAGCCCCTCTATGGAGAAGATCCACCTTGGATTCAAGAGCCCTCACGGGAAGATCCCCTTGTGGATTCAAGACCTCCTCACGGAGAAGAACCGGTTACCCTATGTATCGTCCTTTGTTGGATTCAGATCTTGTATCTCTTTGTGTTTCAAGGATCTAGCATATGTGTGACCATATCTTGTTGGTTTTAGTGTTTCTCTCGTGTTTCCCCTTGTGAATCCCCTCGTGCTCTTTGTGTTCTTCGTGGGATCCGCTCCTTTCGTGAAAGATCGACCGTATAGGGTCCCACCCTACATCATCTTGGTATCATGAGCCATGTTGATCACAATTTCTGAGTCTCCCCATTGTGTTTTCTAGCCTAATTTTGTTGATTTCTTCCTAAATTCAAAAATTCCCCACCAAAATGGCCCCAATTTTTTTTGTGATTTGTTGGTTTGATGAAGTTTTGTTGATTTTGATCCATGGATTTGCTTGGTTTCGAGTGGATCTAGCATATCCCCAAGTTTCCCCATTTTCCATCCACGAAATCCCATCAATTTTGCCCTTCGAATTATCAATTTCAGCCCCCAATTCAAAAATTTCCGCCCCAAACGAGATCTGGAATCGTCGGGCCGGACATCCGAGCCATCGGGCTGGACATCCGGGCCCCAAGCCAGACATTCGGCTCCTGGAGCGCCAAATTTGCACGGTTCTGGGCACTGACCCCCGGTTATCCGTCCCTCACCCCCGGATATCCGGCCCCTGGCATTTCAGCCTTCGGTGTTTCACTGTTTTGACCATAACTAATTCATCCGGAGTCCGTTTTTGACGTTCTTTAGCTCGTTTTGAAGCTCTTGACATCCCCCTTCCTACAAAAATATTACCATCACCATTTGAATCCATCAAATTTTTGTAACTTTGGCATCTTTGCCTAGGGCTTCCACCATATCATCCGCATAACCACCACCGACTTCTGCAACCTAACCCTTTTTGTTCCTTATAGCATTTGAGGTTGTTTGAGTTGTGATTTGAGTCTCCTAAGGTGTTTAGGCTACTTAGGGATGATTGATTCTTCATCAACCACCACCACCACCATCATAACTTCCGCATAGGCTTGACCACCATACACTTCCACCACCCCAACTTAACCCAGTTTTGTTAGTGTTGTGAGTTGTGTCTCCTAAGGTGTTTTGGCTACTTAGGGACCGTGCTTTCAACTCCAGCGCTGTGTATAGTCCACCACCTTACCCTCCATTTCCGCTTTGCGTACTCCACAACCCATCATTGCTATTCCGCAATTCCATTGAGCTTCCACAAAACCACCACCACATCCCGCTACCACCATTTGACATTTGACATTTGAGATTTTGAGTTCGCAGTTTTTCCGTTTCCTAAGGTGTTTCGGCTACTTAGGGATGAGTCTCCATCATGCTGGTATCTCCATCAAGATCACGGCCACTCATCATCGACACGGACGGTAACCTCCATATCATCTTGTTATCGTGGTATCCCTCCATTGTATATTCCCCTTGCAATTGCATTGATAACCCCTAGCCTATTTTGCATCACTTGCCTATCGAGACTAGCCATTTGAGTATTGCCGGCAACATTACTTGTGCACATTAGTGATCTACACCTTCCATTGCATACATACCATATCATATTGGTATCATATCATCCCTTATGTCACAAGACTGTTCTCGTATATACCAAATTGCTATCTTGGTTTGTGCATTTCGCATTGTGGCCATACAAAAAAAGAAGAATAAGCTTTTAAGCAAAAGAGAGAAAAACAAAAGAGCTTATAAGCAAGTGCCATAGCATCATACCCCATTGCATATAAGATTGTCATATCCGATCATCTTGGATCATACCACCGGAACATCATACACATAGCATACTTGGGATAGAAGTCGTTGCATTTTTGTCTCCTATAGGTTGTGCACAAGTGTCGTATCCGCCTATTGAGCAATCGTGCTAGCGTCTCTCTAGAGTTGTGCAACAAGAGCATTTTCCGTAGATTCCACATTTTGAGCTCATTCCTTGGTTGCACGACCCCATTTATCTATCCATGTGTGTGTTTCCGTGTGCCATTCATTGCTATTGGTCTAGTTGTTTCACTTGCAAATTTGTGAATCTCTGTCAACATTATTGACTCTTGCTAACACTTTACATCAAATTTTTGTGCCACTATCCTCACCAAGCTCCACCATAAGCTTTTACTTGTGTAGGTGTGAGAAACCAACAAGAATTGGTACCAATTGTGCTATTTCCTTGTTACATCAATGAGTGCTCATTGATCCATCTTCAACATCGGTCAAGGTACATTTGGTATAGTTCTTCTCCTTTCTCCACTCACATTTGCTCGAGTCCTGTGATGGATAGGCAAGGCATTTCATCTCCGGTCTACAACAACAATGACGAGTTCAATGCCACGAATAACTCTACCGACGCCAAGATGCAAGCTCAAATGGAGGAGATCAAAGCCCTCATCAAGTCCTACAAGCGGTCTTCCTCATCTTCGAGAAGACGCTCAAGAGCACATGCCTCCAAGCTACCATCTCCGGCAAGGTCACATCAGCATCGACACCGTCACCACCACGAACGTGAAGGTCAAGAGCTCAACACCAACAACCGCTCAACAACTTCACCATCTCCCTTGGCATCTTCGCCAAGCAACTTCAAGGCATCTTCACCTATGGACATAAGGCATCTTCGCCCACAAGCACTTCAAGAGAAGCTCCCCAAGCTCAATTCCTCGACTTCCACAAGCTACTTCGACCTCAACATCGACCATGTGATTCCTTTCAATGGGACTCAAGAACCCGAGGAGTGTCTCGAGTGGGAGCGCCTAATGGACGACTACCTCAAGCTACATCAAGTTCCACCCAAAGATCAAGTGAAGTGCGCCACAACGAACTTCCATGACTACGCGTCCACATGGTGGCTTCACACACCTTCGGAGAGCTACGACATGAGTTGGCCCAAGACAAAGAGAGCTTTGCGGCGAGAGTTCGTGCCTCCAACCTACACAGAACAACTTCAACGCCAATTGGAGAACACCATCCAAGGATCCAAGTCCATCGACGAGTACTTTAAGGATGTGAATATTGCCTTGCGACGAGCCGGCGTGGACGACCCCATTTCGATGAAGTTCCACTTCATGATGGGATCGCACAATGACATCTCCAAGACGATCTTCCTCGAGAACTACAAGTCCCTCGATGACAACTACATCGGTGCTCTCAAGGCGGAACAAGAACTCAAGAAGGCCAAAGCTTCTCCACCCCAAGCCCACTTCACGACAACCAAGCTCCATGAGAACGAGCATGAGTCTAGTACCACCACAATGTCCAAGCCCGACGAGATCCAAGACAATGCTCCCAAGTTCGACTTCACCGCCATCCCTCTTTGTGGCATTGATGATGCCGAGTCCTCCACAACTCTTTTTCAAGATGGTGTGGCGATGACTACAACTACAGAGAAAATCAAGGAACATGCTTTGGAGGCGAGCGACATGGTGACGAGCAAGGATGATGCTTCCATCTTAGGAGGTGAGAGTGATGATGTGCCATCTTCGGCCTTCATCCATGGCGATGACAACGAGATGGTTGAGCACGGGATTTTCCCTTCGATCACGGCGACATATGATGACTTGAGTGACTTTAGCTACCATATTGAGAGTGAGAGTGACTTCACCACTAGCCCCATATATGATGTGTTGCCCCAATTCCCATGTGAGGAGAGCCACAACCCCCACCACTTGAGTGAGATGCGTGACTCCACCATATGTAACATTGAGTGCACCTACCTTGAGGGAGTGAGTGAACCACCACATAGAGAGAGTGACATAGTTGATAGGTCATGTGAGGCCACTTTCAACACTAACGACTTGACCTCTACGTCTATTGCGTCTTCTCATTTGGTGCTAGGTCCCATATATGATGACGCGCCGATTCTCGACGACTTCGACCTTCCATTGGACAAGACGATGTCTATGGTGGAATACGATGCACTCCCCACATGGTTCCATCAAGATGATGATATTGACCACCATTTGGTCTTTCCCACCTCACCTACACCACTTGAGTGGAATGAACAAGGTAACATAGGTGAAGGTGATGCTCTAGTCCCACTAGTGGACATTCTTGACATTGATTGCTTGCATGATGTTGATCAACCTATTTCCACGCTTCATGCTAGTGTGACTTCCCCATGCGATGATTTACCCATTTATGATGAGTATGATGATTCTCATGTGGATTCTATTAGTTGTGATGCCCTGTTACATAGGATTTCTTGTGACAATTCTTTAGGTCACATCATGTTTGACCACCCGCTTGACTTGTCATATGCTATGCATGAGATCAATGATCAATCATATGTCATATTTGCAATCTCTTCGTAGTAACTATGCATGTGCCATTAAAATAGACCCAATTTGCACATATGGCATAGATGACAAGCCTAGGGTTATTGGCATTTGTTTTTCTTGTGATGATATTGATATGCTCCCTTTGCATCATTTATCTCATATGCCATGCCATGACCACCTAGCTTCGGATATGCATTGTTTTTTATGTTGTCCATTTTCTCCATATGATGTTCCCAATATTGCTCATGAGGAGACCCCCATAGTTTCCTCATACATGTTAGGAGATTTTGATTCATCCTATCCATTGCATGATTCCAATACTTGTGTGCACAATATGCTTCCCATGAATAAACATGCTATTGATGTGCCATATACTTGCATTCTAAATTTGTGTCCCCATCGTGTTATACACAATAACTATTCTTTCATCATGGATGACATGTTCTTATACCATGCTTCAAATTTCTTTGAGCAATGCTTATCTTATGCTAACTCTCACGTGCACATACACATCATGATGGATGATGTGTACATTTACCACACACACAATTTCTTTCGCGTGTGTATTTTTTGTGTGGGTAGCCATGAATACTTGTCAACCTCACAATCCCATGAGTTGACAAAATGAGCTCTAGAGAGCAATGATGACTTGGTATCCCATGGATTGTGTTTCCCACCGCTCTCTTCGCGCAAAGACTTCGCGCATCCATTCTACATGGTCCTCACATGGTTATGGGTTATTACCCATTACATATTATATGCCCATCTTTCCATGCTCACTTTGCATGATATGCTCATTACTATGCCTTTGCCATGCATTCGTGACCCATGCTTTGCATTACACATGATGATTGATTCTCATACTTGTATGTGTATTTGCAAGCTTGGTGGAGATATCACTTGTTATTGCCATATTTGCTTTGTGCCACATGCCTATGATGATACTATGATCTTGCTTTGTGTGCATGCTTGCAATATGTCATGTGCATTGTCTATGCCTATTATTTGCTCACATGACATGATTGCCATGATTTCCTCTAGTATGTTGCATCTTCGCACTACTAGCTTGCACGACTTGATTACTATGATTGCTTGGCTTGTTGCATCACCGATGATTAATACTTGCTCCTTTCATGTGGTTGATGACAACCACCTACATGCTTTGCACATGATTGTTATTGCTTCTTATCATATATCTCCATGTGTTGCCTCTCTCACGCTAGATGGTTTTCCATGTATTGAGTGCAACTATGCCTTTAGTCTTGATAATGAGTTTGGCCCCATAGCATTCTCGCATATATTTGGAGATTTTGACATATTTCTTGTGAAGCATGCTTGTCTTACCTCTTTGCACCATATACCTAGTGCCATGAATATTGCCATTGTTGCATCATATTATTCATGCACTTGTGCTTCTAATGGTTATGTGCAAGAGAAGAGAACCATCATGATGGATGATGTGTTTATCTACCATGCACATACCTTCTCTCTTTTGTTGTGTGCATGTGTAGGATACTTGGACTTCATGTCAACTTCCATGTCACGTGAGTTGACAATCCGAGCTCTTGAGAGCGAACCGCCTTCTACCACGATGATTCTACATCGCACTTGCTTGTACTTCGGCATTGTGAAGGACGCACAAGGACACGCCTTCAAGGTGACATCTTTCTTGAGCATGGATATGACGGATCATACTACTTGTGTTGCTTGCACCATGAGACTTATTGTTCATCTTGGACCACTTGATTGCACACATGTTAGAGATCTTGCTTCGACTTGTCATTTTCACCGTAACATGCATCATGATATATATGCCTTGTGTGTTGCATCCAATTCTTGGATTACTTGCTCCTCTCATATGTTTGGTTGCAACAATGTCATCACTTCACATATGCCATGTCCCATTGATTGCTACATGCTTGCCTTGTTTTCCTCACACATTACGAACAATTGCTCTTTCCATTGTGTTGAGTGCCACACAATATTCACTACACCCCATGCACATTATGCTTGGATTGTCTTGCACTTGACCAATGTGTTTAGACACTTCATTTTGGTGTTGTGAATGATTCCTATGCCTACCATAGACCTTTCATTGAGCAATTTGTGAATACTTGCTATGACTTTGAGGTAGATGCTTATTCTCTTGTTACACATATTTGCATCACTACCTCACATTTACATGCTTGTCCCCATGATATCTTTGATTGTGCTCGATTGATATGCTTACATGCCATGTCACAATCCTTTGTCACACCATATGCTTCGCATGATGACGACACTTGTTTGGTGACTCACCTCTTGAATGCTTGGTTTTGCACTAATGCTAACCACATTTGTTTTTCCCAGTGTTTGTTGTCCTTACTCCTTTTGAAGGAATCACAAGACGGTGCGACATTGGAGAGTGCCCATTTCGAGCTTCAAGATGACAAGTACTTGGTGAACGTCCACTTCTACATGGCGAAGCCATCTCTTTACGATGGTGATTTGGTTTTCGATCCGAGGTCGGATCTTTCCCAAGGGAGGGGAGATGATGCGGAGCATCCTATGGACATCACCATGTCAAGAGTCCATTCGGCAAGTGACACGTGCGACATCTACTTCACATACACAAAGGTGAATCATCTCCTTTACACGTTCTCACTTGACACCTTCGAGGATGGTATACTACTTGACACTCCACTCATGTGCATGCATAGGTATTGTCGGAACACTACGGACGACGAGGAGGAGTGCAAGTGCCAAGGAACAACTACACCATCCGCAAGGGAAGCCTGGAAGTGAAGACGGAAGAAGACGGGGCTGCTGAAGCTACAGCGGCCGGACATCTGGCGCCTAGGCAGCCGCACAGGAACTACCCCAACAGACAACCAACCGCAAGCTAGCTCCAGGCCCTGGACATCCGGCCCATGCCCGGCCATCCGGCCCAGCCCGGACATCCGGCCCTTCCCCCAGAAATCCGGACCGCAACAATCTAGAGAAGAACAGATTCGGCCCTGCCAGGCCGGACATCTGGCGCCCCGCGAACGGCCGGACATCCGCCCCCAGCCCGGACATCCGGCGCCTGCCTGCGCACAGAGTCGGGCCAGAGGCCCATGTATCCCTTTCCCACATACCCCTTCGTGGCTTAGACTATATATACTCCTTCCCCTCCTCCTAGTTAGGGTTAGCATTGTGTAAGCTCATATTAGAGATAGAGCATCGTTCATCCATATCGGATCTATTCCACGAGAGAGACCGCGGCCCCTCTACGGAGAAGATCCACCTTGGATTCAAGACCCCTTATGTGAAGATCCCCTTGTGGATTCAGGACCTCCTCACGGAGAAGAACCGGTTACCCTATGTATCATCCTTTGTTGGATTCGGATCTTGTATCTCTTTGTGTTTCGAGGATCTAGCATATGTGTGACCATATCTTGTTGGTTTTAGTGTTTCTCTCGTGTTTCCCCTCGTGAATCCCCTCGTTTTCCCCCTCGTGTTCTTCGTCTTCTTCGCGGGATCTGCTCCTTTCGTGAAAGATCGGCCGTATAGGGTTCCACCCTACATCAGAACCACTAGACGACCGGTAGTTTGTAACATCCCAATTTTCAATTCGGATGTTAATCATTAGGTAATAAAATGCATCCATGATTCTTGCATCTTTGAATTTAGTTAATTTGGACATTTTGATCCTATATGCCTTAAGCAACTCAAAGACCAATTGGGAGAGTTGGAGGTTTTCGTAAAAATCCATTTTTGAATTTTCAAATTTGGTAAATTGGATCAAAGTGATTTTTATTTGAAATTATGTTTCCAATTATTTCAAAAATAAATAAAATAATGAGAGAAGATAATATGACTTCTTCAAAACAGGTAAGAAATAATGGAGATTTAATTTTGAATAAAAAATATTTTTATTTGAGTTTTATTTGAGATTTTATCGGTTAAATTAGGGAAAAATATGCATTTAGTCCAGAAAAATGTTCACCATGTCCTAAATATTAGGATAGGACCGTGAAAATTATTTTTCTAATTTTAGGATTTTTTTATTTTGATTTTTCTTCGCGGCAAAATTTATTTTAAAAAAAAGTTTTCGGACCGAACTGGGCCGAAGGCCCAGCCGGCCCATCGCGCCGCCGCCTTCCCGGCCTTGCCCGAGCCGGTCTCTGGCGGAGTCTGAGCCGCCGCTGCCTCGCCCGTTGCCCCTTTCCCAAGTCGGCCGCAGCCCCCTCTTTAAAAACCGACCCCACCGCCCCCTCTCCCCTTAAGCCGCCGCCTCCCGCCACCAACTGCTCGCGCCGCCGCCACATTGCGCTGCCGCTGTTGCCGCACCGCGCCGCCACCTCACCTCGCCGCCCCACGCCGTTAGCCGCCGCCGCTCCACCGCTACCGCGTCGCCTCGCCTCGCCAGTGTTGCCGCTTCTGTCGGTTTATTTTGCGAACCGGTAAATCGCTAAAACCCGCCCCGGTTTTTTATTTAGTTCAATTTTATTTTTTAGATCGGTTTATTTATTAGGTTAAGTTATTAAGTGAGCATTCACCCGTTTGGTTATGTTAATGAACGAAATCGTTCGTTAGTCTCTGTTAGCGCACGTTCGTCCGATATATTTTTCTTTTTCAGTTTATTTTCGGCCAGGGACCTATCCACGATTAGTTTTCTTACAGATCAGTCCCTGGTCTTTAAACCCTCATTACTTTTTGCTCGTTTATCCAAATCCAATGAAAACAACTTGAACATGATTTTGAAAATTTAAAATTTTGTTTCAAGCAGATTTGAATTTGAACTTCTTTTAATCGTAGTTTGTGTTTCATAACTCCGATTTGATTGATTCTTTTTGCAAATCGAAGCCCTTCTCTTGAACTTTCTGTTTAGATCTTTTCTTTTGATTTTACCTTAGCATCTTATGCTTGAGTGCTTATGTATGCTATTGTTCACGACAGAGTTTCCGGAGTGCGAGGCTTGCTACTATGAGTCACTAGGGTTTTCCTATCGTCAGCAAGTCAAGTAACACTTTGATCATATCTCTTTATTACACAGTTTTTATGCATTAGTTTCAACCTTCAAACATTGCACGCGTAGGATTTGATAACATGTGGGTATGGGAAGTAGTTGATGAGGTAGGAACTTATTGTCTCTTATTCAACCTTGGGTTTATTCGTTATGCTCATACTGCTCTGCTATGCTCGTAGACGTGGATTGGTATGTGAGATACATGAAAGATGTGAGAGTTATATTTTAACTAAGGGAAACTTAAGGTGGATACTTGAATACACATCTGGGTGGATTGGTTGTGGGCACTGGGATATACCAGTGTTGTCCTAGGAGATCCCGGGGGTACCCGTGTGATCATCCTATGGAATGCCACCCAGGCTCAAAGGGATCAAAAGATTATTCATGCTAGAAACTTCAGTGTGCAGCCACAAGCCATTATGGGCTCTGGCATAGTTGAGTAGGTTGTGGGAATCCTTTCTATGATGGGCTAGCAGATGTAGGGGATTGTAGGTGTACCAGCCTATCTATCAGTTAAGGGGACCTCTTTGGAAAGACTGTGTCTCGATCATCCGTTTCTCAAACATCATGTAGTGCAAGAAATCAAACGGAGGAGATTGAGTCTTGTGGGGAAAAGTGCGCAAACCTCTACAGAGTGTTCAAACTAATCATGGTTAGCCATGTCCCTGGTTATGGACATCTTGAGTATCTGGTACTTGAATTATTGTTTGATCTCATCATTATACTTAATGAATTTGTTGGGTTATTAATATTTTATTGGGATTGAGTCGGGGTTACCTTCTCAATATGACATAAACTTCGTAGTTAAATAAAATCTATTCCTTTGTTATAGGGAAAAGTTAGCTTTATGCAAATGATAACCATAGAGCCTCCACCAGCCAAATATGCATGTAGTGATAGCTGTTATTTGTTCATTGCTCTATAGTGTTATCTTGCCAGCATATTCCATGTGCTAACCTACACGGTTGTAACGTATCATGATGCAGAGTTTTCAGACGAAGAGTAAGGTGCGATAGGTCGTTGTCATGCACTCAGTTTTGCCGTGGAGTTGGATGGACTCATTTATCTTCAAAGCTTCCACAGTTATCTTATTTAGATGGCCTTCGGCCATATTATTGTAATAAGTACTCTTTTTGAGACACTTGATGTAATAAGTGTGTGATTGAACTCTGCAATAAATCCTTGAGTACTATGTGTGTCAGCAATACCGATCCAGGGATGACACTTAAGCATAGAGACTATGGTCCATTGGGATCAGGTCGCTACAAGATGGTATGAGAGAACACGCTGACTGTAGGATGCGACCACTAGGAAAAGCCACACGATGCTCTTCTCTACTCATTTCTAACTCTTCTCCATTTCTACTCTATAGATGGCGGACCCAAGGAACAAGTTCACTCAACCGGATGACGACACCCCTTTCGGACGACACTTGAAGAAAGTCACTAGGTACCTGAACATCAGCATACCAAGCTTCACCGGAACCTACACCGCCACTTTACCAGAAGAGGAGCGCTGGATGATTCAAGTTCGTGTTCCAGGAAGGACTTTTACACCAGTTACCGAGCCCATCGAGTTTTCCTTTGATGCACCAACCTGAAGTTTAGGAAAGAGCATGGCCGCCCACATCTCCATTGGACACATAGGCAAAGTGTACAACAATGATATTAAGGACACCACCCTACCAGATATGTGGATGCCAAGATGAGCAATGGGAGATGATTCGCACCAGGAAGGATAAATCCATTGTAGCCTACATACAGGAGTTGAACCAACACATTCGACGCTACGAGAACCAAATGTGCGCCAACATGATAGACCCGGAACATGGAGCTAGAATAGGAACACAAGTCTACACCAAGCGATGGATATGAAGAAGAAATTGATGTACTACTAGAGTAGAATGAAGACCTGAAGAAGAAGCTAGGAATATTCATGGGGGATCCCAAACCTGGAGTGGGCATTCGTTCAGAAGATTACATCATACTAGACGACACAGACTCTGACCCTGACAACGATGATGATTATGAAGACGAAGCTGGAGCAGATATGATGGAGTCTTCCACCTATCAGAATTTCTAGTCGACCACCATACTCAGTTGATCCAACAATAGAATGCCTTGATGCAGTTGCTAGTCCAGAACCAAGGCAACAACAACAACCCACCGCCACCACCTCCAGTCGACAACTTAGCCCGCTTTCTAAGGTTGAATCCGCTAGTGTTCTCTAGTATCACCGAGCCGATTGTTGCTGATGACTGCCTCTGCAAGATTGGAAGGGAGCTGACCACCGCAGGTTGCACAGATGCTGAGACGATACGCTTTGCCGCACATCAACTAGATGGACCCGCAGCCTCATGGTGGGAGAAATACACATCCACTTTCCCCGTGTCCAATGTCACTTGGGGTAAGTTTCAACAAGCCTTCCGCACTACACATGTCTCAGCTGGAGCTATGAGTATGAAGAAGCGTGAGTTCCGCAACTTACGTGAGGGAATTCATACTGTGGCACAGTGCGCGGATGAGTTCAGCAAGTTAGCTCGCTACGCCCCAGATGATGTGGCCACAAATGCCGCAAAGCAGGAGAAGTTTATGGAGGGGCTGAATGATGAGCTGAGTATGCAGTTGATGATGGCAACATTTACCAACTATCAGGAGCTGGTAGACAGGGCTCTCATGATTGAAGGCAAGCAGTAGCAGATAGAGAGCCGCAAACGGAGGTATGGACAGGGGAAGTACAACTCTGGAGCTCAGCAGAAGCCTCGTTTTACCCCGAACTCGGGAGGACATACCCATCATAACCATGGAGGCTATTCTCACAATGGAGGAGGTTCACATAACCACATTGTCCCTAAGAATGAAAATGGGAATGGAGGAAACAGCAGTCAGAGCCGTTCCAACGCAGCAACCCCCACCAAGAAGGATCTGAGTCACGTTACCTATTTCAAGTGCGGTAAGACTGGACGTTACACAAATGATTGTCCTGAGATAAAGAATGGTAATGGCAATGGAAGCTCTGGAAAGAAGCCCAACCCTTTCACCAGAGGGCAGGTGAACCACGTCAATGTGGAGGAAGTTGAAGAGCAGCCTGATGCAGTATTGGTAAGTTTTAGATTAAGTCATTTATAACTATTGTCCTTTTTGACACTGGTGCATCGCATTCATACATATCAAGGGGATTTCTGGATAAGTTTAAGTTGACCACCGTAGCCCTTAAGACACCTATGTTAGTAAGCTCACCTAGAGCAGAGTATTTGGCTAGCAGAGGATGTTTTCAGTTGCCATTGAACATAGGTAGGCATGTTTTCCCCTCAGGCCTAATTATTTTGGAGTCACAAGGATTGAATGTGATACTAGGCATGGATTGGCTATCGATGTATGGAGGAAAGATCGATTGTGCTAGTAAGTCAATTCTCATCACCACCCCAGAAGGGAAACGAATCAAGTATGTGTCTAGGCATGCGCTAAGGAGGACTCAAGTAAATTCACTTTCGGGAGTTGTTCAGGAGGAAGTGCCAGTTGTGAAGGATTATCCCTACGTATTCCCGGAGGAACTACCAGCCATGCCACCAGATTGAGACATAGAGTTTTTGATAGAGCTGTTTCCAGGCACCAGACCAATATCAAAGAGACCGTATCAGATGCCTGCAAATGATCTGGAGGAAATTAAGAAACAGATTAAGGAGTTATTGGAGAAAGGTTATATCCACCAAGTTCATCACCATGGGGAGCCCCAATGCTCTTAGTTGAGATGAAGGATGGATCTTTGAGAATGGTTGTGGATTATCGTGCACTGAACGAGGTGACTATCAAGAACAAATACACACTACCGATGATAAATGATTTGTTTGACCAGCTGCAGGGAGCTAAAGTATTCCCCAAGATCGATCTTCGATCAGGATACCACCAGCTGAAGATCTGAGAATAAGATATACCTAAGACAACTTTTACCACAAGGTATGGGCTATATGAGTACACTGTCATGTCTTTTGGTTTGACTAACGCCCCTGCCTACTTTATGAGTATGATGAATAAGGTGTTCATGGAGTTCTTGGATAAGTTTGTTGTGGTGTTCATTGAATATATATTGGTATACTCGAAGGATGAAGTAGAACATAAGGAACATTTGCGCTTGGTTCTCGAGAAGCTCAGGGAACATCAACTATATGCCAAGTTCAGCAAATGTGAGTTTTGGTTGAAGGAAGTTGGATTTCTCGGACATGTTATATCAGGAGAAGGTATACCAGTAGACGCTTCCAAGGTTCAGTCTGTCACTGAGTGGTTGGCACCCACCTCAGTTGGAGAGATACACAGTTTTCTTGGACTCGCAGGATATTACCGAAGATTCATTGAGAATTTTTCCAAGATCATGAAGCCCATGACGAAGTTATTGAAGAAGGACACCAAGTTTGAATGGACCAGGAATGTGAGGCCAGTTTTCAGGAGTTGAAGAAACGTTTAGTTACAGCCCTGGTGCTAATTCTTCTGGATATATGCAAGGATTTCCAAGTATATTGCGACGCTTCTCGCAGGGACTTGGAGGTGTACTTATGCAAGACAGAAGAGTTGTTTCATATGTATCACGTCAGCTTCGACCTCATGAGTTGAATTATGACACACATGATTTGGAGTTAGCAGCCGTAGTACATGCTCTCAAGACCTGGAGACATTTTCTTATTGGAAACCATTGTGATGTATACATGAATCATAATAGTTGAAGTACATTTTTATGCAGAAGGAGTTGAATCTCAGGCAGAGGAGATGGTTGGAGCTCATAAAGGATTATGATATGAAGCTGCATTATCATCCAGGAAAAGCCAATGTTGTAGTAGACGCTTTGAGCCGCAAGAGTTATGTTAATACTCTCGTAACCAGAGGATTACCTCAGGAGTTAGCCGACAATCTCAGAGAACTACAAATGGAGATAGTTCCGAGAGGTTTTGTTGTAGGATCGGAAGTTCAGTCCATGTTGTTGGGAAAGGTCCGAGAAGCCCAGAAGACTGATAAGGAGATTGCGGAGATAAAGGATAAGATGAATCAAGGAAAGGACAAAGGTTTTCGTGAGGACAAACACAAAATTTTATGGTTTGAGGATCGTATTTATGTGCCCAATGACCGAGAGATCAGGAAGTTAATACTTCAGGAAGCTCATGACTCGCCATACTCGATTCACCAAGGAAACACCAAGATGTATTTGGATTTGAAGGAACGTTTCTGGTGGACAGGTATGAAGAAGGATACTGCTGAGTATGTAGCCGTATGTGACGTATGTCAGAGAGTTAAGGCAGAGCATCAGAAGCCAGCAGGATTACTTCACCCCTTGCCGATACCCGAATGGAAGTGGGATAAACTTGGCATGGATTCATCACCAGATTACCCAGAACACAATCATGATATGGTTCCATTTGGGTAGTAGTTGATCGCTTGACTAAAGTGGCTCACTTTATCCCCGTGAAAACCACTTATACGAGCGCGAAGTTGGCCAAGATATATATGACCTGGATCATATGTCTGCATCGAGTTCCGAGGACCATCGTATCAGATAGAGGAACACAGTTTACCTCGAAGTTTTGGAATCAGTTTGTCACATCCCTAGTTCTGGTATGACCTAGACTAGCTAGTCATGTATGCATCATGTTTAAATTTCATTTAAATTTGAATTGGGGATTTGTGAAACCCTCAGAAATCATTTTCGAAAATAACCCAGATAAATATTGCTCCAAAAAGGTCCCAGAAAATGTTCATGTTGCTCTCTGAAAATATTGGTGAGAGGTAAAATTCAAACAAATATTTTTAGGAGCTCATAAATATTTATTTTGGCCATTTGGAATTAATGCAATAGTTATTTGCGTTGGATACATATATGTTATATATGTCCAAAAATTCTGCAATTTGGTGAGGGGCTTTGGAATAATCCCTTAGGTCCCTGCAAAAATTGTAAGAAGAAAATAAAATGTAGTATTATTATTAAATCAGAAAACAAATGTCAAAAAATAGAAAAGAAAGCAAAAATAGAAGAGAACCTTACCTGGACCTACTTGCGGCCTGGCAATGTGCGGCCCAGCAGGCCCGCCCAACCAGCTGGCTGCGCCAGTCATCCCCTTCCTCGCGCCAGGAGGATAGGGGCACGCGCCCGGCACCTCCTGCCTCTCTGCTTCCTTCCGCGTCTCTCTGGAGACGCCACGCGCCGCCCCGCACCTCTCTCACCCTCTCCCGTTCCTTCCCCTCCTCACCCGCGCTCTCTCTCCCCGCGACCGAGCGCTGCCGTCACCACAGCTCGTCGCCGTTGTAGCTACCGCCTCCCCCTCGCCCTCTCCTTGTGTCTACAAGCTCCGCCGCGACGCCTACATTGTCTCCATCGAGCCACATGCCGCAGGAGGCCCTGGAACACCGTCACCATTGTCTTCTTCATCGCCGGCCGCCGAAGATCGCCGTCACCGTTCCGCCCGCGTTGGACCTCCCCCGAGCTCGCTGAAGCCTCAGCTGGATCCACTGTGAGCCCTGCTGTCGTTTCCCCCTCTCCTTTTTGTCACTCGCGCGTCGTAGCCGTGCTAACCACCGGACCCGAGCTGTCGCGCCACCGTGGATCCTCACCGTCGTGGCCAGAGCCATCGCAGCTCACACCCGCGCATGCCAACATGCTCAGCAGCCCCCAGCAAGCCCACGCCGCCAACCGCAGCCCCTACCGTGCACTGCAGCGCTGCGCGCGCACTCGGCCGAACTCCGGCCACCGCCTCGAGCTCGATTCTGGCGAGCTCAGGCCACCCCGCCTCTCCCGCCTCGCCCGTGGCCTCCGCCGCCCAAATGGTCGCCGAAAGGCGAATCCCGTGCCCCTCCCCCGCGTTCGGCCTCGCCGGCGGCTAAACGCTGGCGGGTTGACCGGGTTTGACACCCCAGTTGACCAGATTTGACCCGTATGCGTCAATGACATGTGGCGCCCGACACTGCTAATTTTTAGTTTAGGATTAGTTTAACAACTAATTAACTCTGTTAGCTAACCGTGTCACTGACGTGTGGACCCCACACATCAGGTTTGACCTGGTCAGTGTTGTTGACCTACTGACGCAGGCATGACGTAGTGCTGATGCAATAAACGGTTTTTTGGATTATTTCTGTTTTGTAAATTCTAGAAAATTAGCTAAAATTCAAAAATCATAGAAATTCAACCGTAGCTCAGATTGAAATAATTTATATATGAAAAATTATCAGAAAAATGCAATATATCCATCTGTAACATTTTCATGCATGACAAACCAACCTATACATGTTGTATATATGAAAACACACTTATGGCATTTAAAGGGACTTAAATTAGAGTTGCATTTGAACATTTGGGTCAAATGGACCTCTTCCAAGTTGAATGCTAAATGCATTAGCTCAAAACACATCACATATTCATGTCATATTCATGCATCATATTGTTGCATATGCTTGTGTTTGATTGTCGACACCGTTCCTTCTCGATAGGTCCTGCTCCAGAGACCGAGTGAGCCAAGTTGATTGAGCCATGTTGTGTTCCTACCATGCATTGCCTGCTATTGCTTAGAGTATGTCAGGTCTGATTCATTGGGAATGAATTGGAGTACAGTGCTATGTTCTGATGTTGAGAGTTAAGTGTGTGAACACGATTTGGTAAAGGTAGCGGTGAGAGGCCATGTAGGAGTACATGGTGGGTTGTCTCACTGGAACCGTCCCTAAGATTTGAGTTCTGTGTATGTTGTCCAATGACTAGATACTACCACACATTGGGTTCCGGTAACTCGACGCTTCTCGACTTATTAACCAACTTGGTCTCTATCCAAGAGTCGCAACTAGTTTCTGGTATTTGTAGGCAGTGTTATTCTTCTACTAAGTGGCACCCGACAAGGTGGGCTTGGAACAGACTAGGCACAGGTGGCATGGTGTACCAAGTGGCACCCATATGGTGGGCTTGGGAACCCTGATCACATCGTTTGGGTCAGTGAGCAAAACCTCGGCTGGATCTCCTTGCCGATGGAACCCGAATAGGCGATAAACTTGGACTAGAGTCTTGCGTGGTTACTCAGGTCGTGGACGACACCCTGGCCAGGCTTCCGCTTGAAGGTTGCCGAGGTACATGACATGTACATGGCGGTAAGTGGCGAGAGCGTGTGTGAAGAAGTACACCCCTGCAGGGTTATCATGATCTATTCGAATAGCCGGGTCCGCGGTTATGGACTTCTTGGATGCTTACGTGGTACATAGACAACTTAAAGTGGATACTCTAAAGTGCTCAAGACAAGTGTGAGTGCTATGGATGGCCTTCTCCTAGGAGACGGGAATGAATCCATAGTAGTGTATTGATGTGGTGATTAGTGGACTCGTGTGCGCTTTCTTACCTCAAAGAAGTTACTCGTAGTCGTAGAACAGGATAGCCACTGAGTCAAAGCTGGCTTGCTGCAACTAAACCCCACATTGCCTTCTTGATACTAATGCATGTATGATAGGATCTGATGTAAGTCTTGTTGAGTACCTTTGTACTCACGTTTGCTT
Source organism: Triticum aestivum (assembly GCF_018294505.1). Classification (NCBI taxonomy): domain Eukaryota; kingdom Viridiplantae; phylum Streptophyta; class Magnoliopsida; order Poales; family Poaceae; genus Triticum; species Triticum aestivum. Next base: position 426,441,001 of record NC_057800.1, read on the forward strand.
AATTTATGTTTTGCAGATGAGATAGCTGTCTCACTAGTAGTTCCGCTTGGACTTCGACGAGTAGCTTGTTACCTCAGCTACGATCTTGTACCCTTGGGAGGGTCTTGTAGATAGTCAGGCTTCTCAGCCTTTTTCTTTGTAGTTGTCTGTACTCAGACATGTAATGCTTCCGTTGCTTGTATGCTCTGAATGATGGGTCATGAGACCCCTGTTTGTATTTGATGCTATGTGGCTCTTTTGGGCCTTTATCTATATGAGTTTGCGTTATGTTGTGATGCCATGTTGTACAGCACATACTTGCATGTTATGCGTACGTGTAACATGTATTGCTATGTGTGGGATCCGACAACCTAGTTGTCTATCCTTGGTAGCCTCTCTTATGGGGAAATGTAGTCTAGTGCTTCCACCGAGCCATGGTAGTCCGCTATAGCCCAGTTTACCGAAGTCCTGGTAGCCCAGCACTACTGCTCGAACACTTAGACTGGCCGGCATGTGATTCACTTCGTTCCTGTGTCTGTCCCTTTGGGGAAATGTCACGCAGTGACTTCCGGAGTCCTGCTAGCCTGCTACAGCCCGGATTCTCGGAGTCCTGTTAGCCCAGTTGCTACAACCCGGATTCAAACGCTGATGACCGACATGCTCGATGTTGTTTCATGTATGCCTTTCCTCGTAAGTTAGTGCCACTTTGGGTTCATGACTAGTCATGTCGGGCTGGGTTCTCTGTCATATGGATGCTAGCGACACTATCAAATACGTGAGCCAAAAGGTGCAAACAGTCCCGGGCCAGATAAGGCGACACCTGTGGGAATACCGTGCGTGAGGCCGCAAAGTGATATGACGTGTTACATGCTAGATCGGTGTGACTTAGAATCGGGGTCCTGTATCAGAGCCTGACTACCTGTAGGATTACCGAGCCAAACTTGTCGAAGTTGAGTCTAGAAAATCTTTAGTTATATAAGGGAATTGATTATGGAAGGGAACGTAAGGTGCTTTTTACTCCTTATACCTCATGCCTTCTGATCTGAGTCATCCTATCTTTCCTACGGGGTTAAGGAACTAGGCTTTCTCTTCCGTCTATCAGGATCACGTGTTACTACTCCGTAGTCTCTTAGGATTGGTTGATCAGAGTCATATTCCAGTTTTCGAGTACTTCCGGTGTATTCTGTTTAGTACTATCACAGAACCTTGAGTGATGATGTTGAGTATGGTACTACCCCATTGTTTGCAGGATGTCTCATTTTGAGCATTTTACTGCCGTTATGCTGCCAGAATTGTCCGAGGAGTTCAAGAGATAGTATTTTCCTTGTACTATATTCTACATCCTTATGATGATGCTGAATCCATCCTTGTTTTCTTGGTTGGTTCTTCAGGATGTCGTCGGTTAACCAAAGTTCTGTTGCTCATAGCCGGAACCACGGAGATGGTCGGGATGAGGATCCTCCAGACCAGCCTTCGTTGGCAGAGTTCATGTTAGAGATGGAGAAGAACAAGCGAGAGTCTAACTGCTTGTTAGCACGTATTGAGGAGAACACCTCCCATCAACACAAGGAGTCTGCGTCCATTCGTGACTTCATTGGCCTGAAACCACCTACCTTCCGTCATTCCATTGGGCCACTCGATGCCGATGGCTGGCTCCGTACTGTCACTATCAAGCTGCATTCTGCGAACGTAGCTGAAGGTGACAAGGTCACCTATGCTGCTTATCATCTAGAAGGTCCTGCTAGTATTTGGTGGCAGAACTATGAGGCTATGCTTCCAGCTGGCCAGATACCCACCTGGAGAGATTTCACTCAGGCTTTTCGCGAGCATCACATTCCTCAGGCTCTCATTGACCGCAAGAGAGAAGAGTTCTGTAGTTTCACCTAGGATAAGATGGCTGTTGATGCTTACAGTAGAGAGTTTGAGAACCTCGCCCACTATGCTACAGAGGAGGTGTCCACAGACGCCAAGAAGCATGCTAGGTTCCAGAAGGGTCTCAACCCCAAGTTGCGTCGTGATCTTCACATGCATCATTGCAATACATTCCTGGCTCTTGTGAACAAGGCCATTAATGCAGAGACAGCTCAACTCACTTACGAGGAATCTCGTAAGCACAACCATGATTTGGGTTCTTCCTCCGGTTCTAGTTCTCAGAAGCGCCGGATCTGGGTTCCGAACTCCGCTCTTCCACCCGGTTGTTCACCGAGGCCATATTATGTAGTACCTCCCCTAGTTAAATTATATGATCTACCCAGGCCTATTGGTAGACCGCTCGTCAATGCGGGTCCACATCCTACTTCAGGGACTTGCTACACATGTGGAGAGCCAGGACACTACGCACGTGACTGCTCTCAAGCCAACTATGCTCCACCCCAGCCCAAGGAGTCTATTCTTCGTGGTAAGCCATCACGCAAGATGACCAGTGTCAAGTCTGCTTCCATTGAACGTGGACATGTGCATCACGTCTCAGCTAAAGACACTCATGATGATCCAGATGTCTTTCTTGGTACACTCCTTGTCAACTGCCATCCAACATCGGTTCTGTTCGACACTGGAGCATCTCACTCCTTCATTTCTGAAAGCTATGCTAACTTAAACAACATTTCATTTTGTGATGTGCCCTCTCCACTAGTCATTCAAACTCCTGGATCCAAATGGCAAACTTCTAGTGTAAGCCATGGTAATGAAATCCTTGTTGACAGACTTGTATTCCTTGCATCACTTATAGCCCTCAAGTCTACAGATATTAACATCATCTTGGGTATGGACTGGATGAAAGCTCATTATGCCAAGATTGATTGTTACACAAGGTCTGTTCAGCTTACACACCCATCTGGCAAGATAGTCACTGTCTCCACCAGAGTTGCAAAGCATCAGCTCTATTCTCTTAATGCCAACCCTCTTCCTGACCTTGAAGATATCCCGGTAGTCCGTGACTTTCCGGATGTCTTTCCTGAGGAACTGCCAGGTATTCCACCTGACAGAGATGTAGAGTTTGTCATAGATCTTATCCCAGGAACCGCCCCAATTTCTAGGAGACCTTACAAGATGGCACCCTTAGAGCTAGCTGAGCTTAAGAAACAACTTGATGAGTCCTTGCAAAAGGGTTTCATCCGTCCTAGTTCTTCCCCTTGGGCTTGCCCCGTCCTCTTCGTCAAGAAGAAGGATGGTACAGACCGAATGGTTGTAGATTATCGTCCCGTTAATTTGGTCACGATAAAGAACAAGTATCCGCTCCCCAGGATCAACGACCTGTATGATCAGCTCGCTGGATCCTCAGTCTTTTCAAAGATGGATTTGAGGTTAGGCTACCACCAAATCAAGATCAGAAATGGGGACATTCCTAAGACGGCTTTTGTCACTCGTTATGGCCAGTACGAGTACACCGTCATGTCCTTTGGTCTAACCAATGCTCCAGCTACATTCTCTCGCTTGATGAACTCGATCTTCATGGAGTACTTAGATAAGTTCATCGTGGTTTACCTCGATGATATTCTTATTTACTCGAAGAACGAGGAAGAGCATGCCGAACATCTTAGACTTGTGTTAGAAAAACTCAGAGAGCACCGCCTTTATGCCAAGTTCTCCAAGTGCGAATTTTGGTTGCCAGAGGTGACCTACCTGGGCCACGTGATATCTGGTAAGGGCATTGCTGTTAATACCGAGAGAGTTCAGGACGTTCTTGATTGGACTCTGCCTGAAATGGTTAAGCAAGTTAGGAGTTTCCTTGGCCTAGCCAGTTATTATCGCCGCTTCATTGAGAACTTCTCCAAAGTGGCTAAACCTCTCACGGAACTTCTCAAGAAAGATAAAAAGTTTGAGTGGTCCCCACAGTGTGAGCACAGTTTTCAGGAACTAAAAAGACGCCTGACTTCTGATCCCATGCTTGTGTCACCGGATTTCACTAAGGACTTTGCTATCTATTGTGATGCCTCATGATAGGGACTAGGTTGCATTCTTATGCAAGATCGCCATGTGATTGCCTATGCATCTCGACAGTTGCATCCACATGAGGAGAATTATCCTACACATGATCTAGAGCTTGCAGCCATAGTCTATGCACTTAAGACCTGGCGACATTACCTTCTTGGTAAGCGTTGCGAGATTTATACCGATCACTAGAGTCTTAAGTATATCTTCACCCAACCAGATTTGAACCTTAGACAAAGACGTTGGTTGGAGTTGATCTCAGATTACGACTTAGGGATCACTTACACTCCCGGTAAGGCCATTGTCATGGCTGACGCACTAAGTCATAAGTCCTATTGCAACAATCTCATGTTGCAGGAGGGCCAACCACTTCTCCATGAGGAATTATGTAAGCTTCACCTTCACATTGCTCCTCATGGATTCCTTTCTACCTTGGTGGCAAAACCTACTATTGTGGATCATATCATAGAAGCCCAGAAGCATGATACGGGGATTACCCGGATCAAGAGAAACATTGCCAAGGGCATTGCTGGTAGTTTCTCTATAGATGATCGAGGTGTTGTTTTCTTCGGGAATCACCTGGTGGTCCCCAAGAAGCAGCATCTTTGGGAACTAGTCCTTAAGGAAGCCCATGAATCTCCTCTCACGATTCTTCCCGATAGTACTAAGATGTATCAGGACCTACGCCAGAGGTTCTGGTGGACTAGGATGAAGAGAGAAATTGCTCAGTTCATTTCTAACTGCGACGTTTGTCGTCGCGTTAAGGCAGAGCGTCAAAGGCCTGCTGGCACCCTTCAGCCTTTAGCTATTCCTGAGTGGAAATGGGATAAAGTTGGTATGGACTTCATCATCGGCTTTCCCAGGACCAAGAGAGGGAATAATGCTATCTTCGTAATCATTGATCGTCTTTCCAAAGTGGCTCACTTCCTACCTGTTCGAGAAAGTATCACTGCTAGTCAGCTTGCTGACTTATATATTTCTCGAATAGTGTCACTTCATGGTGTTCCACTAGAGATCAATTCATATCATGGTAGTCTTTTCACTTATCATTTCTGGGAGAATTTCCAAACTGCCATGGGCACCCATCTTTCCTTCAGTACTGCTTTCCATCCTCAATCAAGTGGTCAGGTGGAAAGGGTCAACCAAATTCTCAAAGACATGCTTAGAGCTTGTTTTATCTCATTAGGTATGGATTGGGAGAAGTGTCTTCCCTTCGCCGAGTTTGCTTATAACAATAGTTACCAATCCAGCCTCAAGAAAGCTCCTTTTGAGGTTCTGTATGGACGAAGATGTCAAACACCTTTGAACTTGTCAGAAACCGGTGAAAGACAATTCTTTGGACCGGATATGATCCAGGAGGCAGAGGAACAAGTTCGCGTCATTCGTGAGAATTTGAAAACAGCCCAATCTCGTCAAAAGAGCTAGTATGACTGCCGTCATAAGGAAGTGGCTTATGAAGTTGGCGACAAGGCTTACCTTCGGGTTACTCCTTTGAAGGGTACCCATCGTTTCGATATCAAGGGCAAGTTGGCTCCTTGTTACATTGGTCCTTTTCGCATTCTCGCTAAACGAGGAGAGGTTGGCTACTAGTTGGAACTACCCCCACATCTTTCCCGAGTACATGATCTCTTCCACGTCTCTCAACTCAGGCGTTGCTTCTCGGATCCCATCCGCGGAGTGGACCACGAAACACTTGATCTCCAAGATAACCTCACATGAGAGTACCCTGTTTGCATCCTTGATCAAGCAGAGCGTGTCACTCGATGTCATAACATCAAGTTTCTCACAGTTCAGTGGTCTCATCATTCCGAGAGAGAAGCTACCTGGGAGCGAGAAGATCGTCTTCGACTTGAGTACCCCGCTTTCTTTCCGCCAACTCCTGAATCTTGGGACGAGATTCTTGCGAGTGGGGGCGAGTTGTCACATCCCTAGTTCTGGTATGACCTAGACTAGCTAGTCATGTGTGCATCATGTTTAAATTTCATTTAAATTTGAATTGGGGATTTGTGAAACCCTCAGAAATCATTTCTGGAAATAACCCAGATAAAACTTGCTCCAAAAAGGTCCAAGAAAATGTTCATGTTGCTCTCTGAAAATATTGGTTAGAGGTAAAATTCAAACAAATATTTTCAGGAGCTCATAAATATTTATTTTGGCCATTTGGAATTAATGGAATAGTTATTTGCGTTGGATATATATATATGTTATATATTTTATATATGTCCAAAAATTCTAAAATTTGGTGAGGGGCTTTGGAATAATCCATTAGGTCCCTGCAAAAATTGTCAGAAGAAAATAAAATGATTTAGTATTATTATTAAATCAGAAAACAAATGTTAGAAAATAGAAAAGAAAACAAAAATAGAAGAGAACCTTACCTGGACCTACCTGCGGCCTGGCACTATGCGGCCCAGCAGGCCAGCCCAGCCAGATGGTCGCGCCAGTCGTCCCCTTCCTCATGCTAGGAGGACAGGGGCATGCGCTCGGCGCGCCCGGCCACCTCCTGCCTCTCTGCTTCCTTCCGCGTCTCTCTAGAGACGCCACACGCTGCCCCGCACCTCTCTCACTCTCTCCCGTTCCTTCCCCTCCTCCCCCCCCCGCTCTCTCCCCCCGCGACTG
>NC_057800.1:426447778-426456786 GCF_018294505.1 Triticum aestivum
TAGCTACCGCCTCCCCCTCGCCCTCTCACCGTGTCTGCAAGCTCCGCCATGACGCCTACTTCATCTCCATCGAGCCACGCGCCGCAGGAGGCCCTGGAACGTCGTCACCGCCGTCTTCTTCATCGCCGGCTGCCGGAGATCACCGTCACCATTTCGCCCGCGTTGGACCTCCCCCGAGCTCGTTGAAGCCTCTGTCGGATCCGCTGTGAGCCCCGTCTTAGTTTCCCCCTCTCCTTTTTGTCACTCGCGCGCCGTAGCCGTGCTAACCACCGGACCCGAGCGGTCGCGCCGCCGCGGATCCTCACCGTCGTGACCAGAGCCACTACACCTCGCGCCCGCGCACGCCAACACGCTCAACAGCCCCCAGCAAGCCCACGCCGCCAACCGCAGCCCCTGCCGTGCACTGCAGCGCTGCGCGCCCACCCAGCCGAACTTCGGCCGCCGCCTCGAGCTCGATTCCGGCGAGCTCAGGCCATCCCCGCCTCTCCTGCTTGCTCCAGAAGACGCGGACGAGCCCTGGCTCCTCACCTGTGACCTCCACCGCCCAAATGGTCGCCGGAAGGCGAATCCCGTGCCCCTCCGCCGCGTTCGGCCTCGCCGGCGGGTTGACCGGGTTTGACCCCCTAGTTGACCAGATTTGACCCGTATGGGTCAATGACATGTGGGGCCCAGCCCTGCTAATTTTTAGTTTAGGATTAGTTTAACAACTAATTAACTCTGTTCGCTAATCGTGTCACTGATGTGTGGACCCCACACGTCAGGTTTGACCTGGTCAGCACTGTTGACGTGCTGACGCAGGCATGACGCAGTGCTGATGCAATAAACGATTTTCTGGATTATTTCTATTTTGGAAATTCCAGAAAATTAACTAAACTTCAAAAATTCATAGAAATTCAACCGTAGCTCAATTTATATATGAAAAGTTATCAGAAAAATGCAATCAATCCATCTGTACCATTTTCATGCATGACAAACCAACCGATACATGCTGTATATATGAAAACACACTTATGGCATTTAAAGGGACTTAAATTAGAGTTGCATTTGAACCTTTGGGTCAAATGGACCTCTTCCAAGTTGAATGCTAAATGCGTTAGCTCAAAACACATCACATATTCATGCCATATTCATGCATCATATTGTTGCATGTGCTTGTGTTTGATTGTCGACACCGTTCCTTCTCGATAGGTCCTGCTCCGGAGACCGATCCAGAGTACCTGTCAGAGGAGCAGTGCCCCTCTGTTGATCTACCAGGCAAGCAAACCCCCTTGTTCATTCCAATACAATCCTACTCTCTCGCTCCTGCTCTCTTTTATCGCATTAGGACAACAACGATTCAACTGGTACTTTATGCTGCGGTAGTTGAACCCATTCCTCTGCATGACCTGTCATTGCCATAGTAAATAGTTGAAACCCACTAGCATGTGTAGGAGTTGATTGAGCCATGTTGTGTTCCTACCATGCATTGCCTGCTATTGCTTAGAGTATGTCAGGCCCCATTCATTGGGAATCAATTGGAGTACAGCGCTATGTTCTGATGTTGAGAGTTAAGTGTGTGAACACGATTTGGTAAAGGTAGCGGTGAGAGGCCATGTAGGAGTACATGGTGGGTTGTCTCACTGGAACCGTCCCTAAGAACTGAGTTCTGTGTATGTTGTCCAATGACTAGATACTACCACACATTGGGTTCCGGTAACTCGACCTCTCTCGACTTATTAACCGACTTGGTCTCTGTCTAGGAGTCACAACTAGTTTCTGGTGTTTGTAGGCAGTGTTATTCTTCTACCAAGTGGCACCCGGCAGGGTGGGCTTGGGACAGACTAGGCACAGGTGGCACGGTGTACCAAGTGGCACCCGGATGGTGGGCTTGGGAACCCTGCTCACATCGCTTGGAGCCGTGAGCGAAACCTCGGCCGGATCTCCTTGCGGATGGAACCCGAATAGGCGATAAACCTGGACTAGAGTCTTGCATGGTTAGTAAGGTCGTGGCCGACACCCTCGCCAGGCTTCCGCTTGAAGGTTGCCGAGGTACATGACATGTACATGGCGGTAAGTGGTGAGAGCGTGTGTGAAGAAGTACACCAGTGCACGGTTATCATGATCTATTCGAATAGCCAGGTCCGCGGTTATGGACTTCTTGGATGCTTACGTGGTACATAGACAACTTAAAGTGGATACTCTAAAATGATCAAGACAAGTGTGAGTGCTATGGACGGCCTTCTCGTAGGGAGACGGGAATGAATCCATAGTAGTGTATTGATGTGGTGTAATCATAGTGGACTCGTGTGTGCTCTCTTACCTCAAAGAAGTTACTCATAGTCGTAGAACAGGATAGCCACTGAGTCAAAGCTGGCTTGCTGCAACTAAACCCCACATTGCCTTCTTGATACTAATGCATGTATGATAGGATCTGATGTAAGTCTTGCTGAGTACCTTTGTACTCACATTTGCTTAATTTATGTTTTGTAGATGAGACAACTATCTCACTAGTAGTTCCGCTTGGACTTCGACGAGTAGCTCGTTACCTCAGCTACGATCTTGTACCCTTGGGAGGGTCTTGTAGATAGTCAGGCTTCTCAGCCTTTTTCTTTTGTAGTTGTCTGTACTCAGACATGTAATGCTTCCGTTGCTTGTATGCTCTGAATGATGGGTCATGAGACCCCTGTTTGTATTTGACGCTATGTGGCTCTTTTGGGCCTTTATCTATATGAGTTTGCGTTATGTTGTGATGCCATGTTGTACAACACATACTTGCATGTTATGCGTACGTGTAACGTGTATTGCTATCTGTGGGATCCGACAACATAGTTGTCTATCCTTGGTAGCCTCTCTTATGGGGAAATGTAGTCTAGTGCTTCCACAGAGCCATGGTAGTCCGCTACAGCCCGGTTTACCGGAGTCCTGCTAGCCCAGCACTACTGCTCCGAAACACTTAGACTGTCCGGCATGTGATTCACTTCATTCCTGTGTCTGTCCCTTCAGGGAAATGTCACGCGGTGACTTCCGGAGTCCTCTTAGCCTGCTACAGCCCGGATTCCCGGAGTCCTGTTAGCCCAGTTGCTACAACCCAGATTCACACGCTGACGACTGGCATGCTCGATGTTGTTTCATGTATGCATGTCCCCGTAAGTTAGTGCCACTTTGGGTTCACGACTAGTCATGTTGGCCTGGGTTCTCTGTCATATGGATGCTAGCGACACTATCATATGCGTGAGCCAAAAGGCGCAAGCAGTCCCATGCCAGTTAAGGCGACACCCGTGGGAATACCGTGCGTGAGGCCACAAAGTGATATGACGTGTTACATGCTAGATCGGTGTGACTTAGAATCGGGGTCCTGACACAGATACACCAGACTTTGGGTACCAGGCTAGAGTTCAATACAGCCTTTCATCTGCAGATAGATGGACAGACTAAGAGAGTCAATCAGATTCTGGAAGACATGTTGAGAGCTTGTGCACTAGATTATGGATCTAGCTTGTGCGCAGAGTTCTCGTACAACAATAGCTACCAAGCCAGTTTGAAGATGGCCCCTTTCGAAGCTTTGTATGGAAGGAGGTGCAGGACACCATTGATGTGGGATGAAGTTGGAGCTCGACAATTGTTCGTACCAGATTTAATCAGAGAGTCTGAAGAGAAGGTTAAGATGATTCATGATAGATTGAAGGTAGCTCAATCTAGGCAGAAGAGTTATGCTGACACTAAACACAAATAGGTAGCCTATGAAATACGAGACATAGCATATCTCTGTGTGTCACCACTTCGAGGAGTTAAACGATTTGGAGTCAAAGGAAAGTTACCCCTGTCGTGGTTCTAAGTCTGACAGTAATGTAGGGGGTAAGTATGGAGAGGCAAGATCTTAGCTATGGAGAAGTTGTAAGCACACGAGGTTTACGAGTTCAGGCCCTTCTCGGAGGAAGTAATAGCCCTAAGTCTCGGAGCCCGGAGGCGGTCGACTGGATTATGCGTGTATGAATTACAGGGGTGTGAACCCTTTACACTAAGGAGGGAGGTGGCTTATATAGAGTTCGCCGGACCCCTCCGGCCCTCAGTTGTGCGGGGTTTTAAATACATTACGGTCGGGCGTTACTGGTAACGTCCCTAATAAAGTGCTATGATGACCATAAAAGCTACTTAATAACCGACCATTAGCGTGCCGAGTGCCTTTAGGTCTCCTGGCCGTCGAACGGTTTGGTCTTGGTCGAGTGACTGCTTCTTGGTCGGGTGTCTTCGAGTCTGTCGAGTGGAACACCTCCAAGTCGATTGAAAGGTGATTTCTTCTAGAGATGTCCTTGGGTAGGGCAGTTGGGACAGGTCCATGACCCTACCCTAGGTACATAGCTTCATCATTAGCCCCCGAATGGATCGAGGTTTGAGTGGGGAAGGAGTTGAGCACTTCTCCGACTCATTTTTCATGCTATGAGCATATCTTGTTTCGGATCAATGAACCTGAGTGATGACAGCAACTTCCTTTTCAGTCACCTTGATCCATTCTTAGTTTTTTGTCGAGTGAGTTTCTTTACTTGAGAGGCTCCGAGTGACGGTGTGGAGGAGATCTTTGGTCTGACAAGTTGTTCTGCTGCCCGCAGATTTCGCGGGATCCGAATTTTGGGAAGCGCGCGGGACGGGGAAGGCCGCGGAAATCGGATGGGATAGGGTGGAGCCGCCTCGATCCTTGCGCCACCTTTTTCACCACGTATCGCGCGCGCGATTGTTATGGGATTTGACAGGACCGCCCGGGCCTACCAGTCAGCCACTCGGAAGCGGCCTCATATAAGGCGTTGGACCGGGGTCTCTTGAATAGTGCGTCCCCATTATCTCTTCTCCTCCTCAGCCTCCCTCGTCGTGCTCGCTCTCGCCCCAGCACCACCGCTCCATACGCGTCTCGCCGGTGACGATGGGGAAGGAGAAGACGGCGGCTCTGGAGCGGGCGAAGAAAGCGACGGCAAAGGCGAAGGGGAAGGCGACCAGTCGGGGCGGATCTTCCTCGCGGACCGGCCTGCCGAAGGGCTGGATCCAGGGGGACTGGATCCGCTCGACGATCACCCAAGAGGATCTCGACGACCTAGCCGAAGGAAGGCTGATCCCCCATGAATCGGCATGGCTTCCCGGGAAGGAATCTGAGCCGCAACCTCGGGAGGGTGAGCGCGTTCTCCTCGCCACCCACGTCGACCGTGGATTTTCCTTGCCTCCTCACCCTTTCTTTCGGGGATTTCTGGACTTCTTTGGGGCGCAACTCCACCATTTCACTCCCAACACAATCGTTTATCTCGCCGCTTTCACTTCTTTGTGCGAGAATTTCCTGGGTTGCCAGCCTCATTGGGGTCTTTTCAAGCACATTTTCACTTGTCGCTCTCAGATGGTGAAAAAGGCCAATCCGAATGACGAGAGAACTCAAGTGATTCAGATGTGCGGGGGTCATGGTGGTCAGATGAGAGGGAAAAGTTCCTTTCCGGCCATGATTCTTCCCGACTCGGTTCGCGGATGGCAGTTGACCTGGTTTTACTGCAAAGACCAGTCGACACCAGGGCAGTCGACCGGCCTCCCTCCTTTTACCATGGACCGAGTGAGGAAACCCTCCTCTTTGAAGGTGCTCCCAGAGGAGAAGGCGCAGGTGAGGGTGCTGGTCGAGCGAGTGGTCCAGCTTATCCGTGATGGGGTCACCGATATGGATCTCTTGGAGGTCTTCCTTCAGTGGCACATCCAGCCTCTTCAAGATCGAGACCATCCGATGTGGATGTATTCAGGTCTTGACGACTCCACTCGGATTCACCCAGAGAAGGTCGACGATGACACATTGGAGAAGTGGCTGTCGGGCATGACCGGAAACAAGGACAACCCCAGGGGAGCCAGGAGAGTTCCTCCATTCGACCAGTCCCATGTACCAGAGAAGGTCTGATTCCGAGCTTTTGATTGTAATCTGAATTCACTCGCGTAGCCGTCTATACCACGTCGACTGACTTTATTCTTCCTACTTTCTTTCAGGCCCTTATCAAAATGTATTCAATGCCCAACGAAGAGCAAGAGCAAGATCTGGAAGGTGAGGCGAGCGGCAGCGACAGTGGCGAATGGACTTCTGACAGTGAAGGGGATGGAGAAAGCGATGACTCAAGTGATGAAGAAGAAGTCGAGTCGCCTCCTCGCAGGGAGAGGCGATCCAATCTTGACCAAGAACGACCGAGCGCCCGCGAAAAGGCAACTGCTCAGGCTGGTCAGTCTTCAAAGCGTCCTCGGATCTCTTCACCAACCCCGACCGAAAAAGCGCGAAAGCATCCCATAGTTGCAAAGCCAAAGACTCGGAAGGCGTTGCCGAAGATTAAGATTGACATCCCCGTCGCTTCCGCGTGAGTGTCTCCCTTTGTATTCACTCGACGCCCCGCGCTATTTGTTTTTCTTGTTTTAACCAGACGAATTTTGGAACTGGCAGTGCTGCTAATTTCGGGACCTCAGCTTACAGGGACGAGTATGAGGTAATGGAGGATGTGGTCACTTCCAATCTGGGTATGATTTCTGCCATTCTGTCTTTATTTGGTCGACTCAACTGCAATGTGCACCATTGGGTGATGTGATTTTGGCGATTGAACTTTGCACAACTCCCAACATTATTGACCTCCCCGATGATGATGAAGAGCCCGAGAGGCCTTTGACGAGGAAGAATAGGCAAGCTCCTGCAAGTAAGGTGCCACAGTCGACGCCGAGGGTGGAACCAGTCGTTCAGGACACTAGCGACGCCAATCGGGGTTCTGTTACCTTCGCCATGCCACTGGCGAGTGCCATGCCTTCTTCGTTGGCTGCTCAGGCCCCTATCGACCCACCTTCAGTTTTTGCGACCCATCATGTCCCAGAGGATGAAGTGGATGCTGCCAAGGAAGCTATACGCCAGGCAGGCATCATGATGGAGAAGATGAAGATGGTGCGGGACACCAGTCAGGCCGCCTACGACGCCAGCTCGGCTCTCCAAAGCAACGTTCAGGTTAGTTGGTCACCGCTTGTTCTGTTAGGATATGCTATCTAAAGACTCTTTCCGAAAATCATTGCATCTGTACACCCACTAGGTGCGTCGATTGAATTTTTGAACTAGTGGGGGCACGCTGAGTGCACCCACTAGGTGTAGTCCCCGAGACTACGGTGGACTGCTGGCAGTCGACTATAGTCTTTTTATTTTGTTGAGTGTAAACCGAACTGGTAGTTTGTCTCTTCCACTTGGTCTGGTCGAGTGGGATCAGAACCGGTGGGGGCACGCCAAGTGCACCCACTGGGTGTAGTCCCCGAGACCGCGGTCGACTACTGGCAGTCGACTGTGGTCTGAGTTCTTCTTTCTCTCCCCACTTTTTTTTACTTCCTGCACTCGACTCCGGCGGGCCGGTCGATTGGGATCGGAGCCGGTGGGGTACGCAAAGTGCACCCACTGGGTGTAGTCCCCGAGACTATGGTGGACTGCGGGCAGTCGACTGTAGTCTTAGTACTTATTGTGTTTGTCGTTTTTCGCTGTAAAATAACTTCTCCTCTTTGATTGCAGAAATCTTGTGATCTTGGAGCTCGCTTTGCTGACTTGGAGAAACAGCAGATCCAACTGAACCTTGACTTGGAGCTGGCCAAGACAGAGCTGCAAAAGGCCAAGGACGGCGCCAATGGTAAGACGAGTTTGTCGACTGGTTTGTCTTAGGCTTGAGTACCCTTTTTCTCTTTCTGAATCAAGCATCATTTCTTTGCAGAAAAACTGAGAGAAGCTCTAGCGAAGAAGGATCAGGATTTGTCTGCTGCTCGAAAGGAAGCTGACAACAGGACCGCTCTGGCTGAACAGAAACTGGCTTCGATCGGCCAGTTGGAAGAAGACAATACCAAGATGAAATCTGCTCTGAACGAAGCCAACAAGGAGTGTACGTGCTTGAAGAAGGACAATCTCAACCTGTACGAGAAGATGGAAGGCATCGCTCACAGGAGGGATGATCTGGAGAGCTATCTGAGGAGCCTTGCCAAGAAGTTATTCATCAAGCTTGAAGGTACACATTTTGTTCCGACTGATTTTTTCATCGACTCAGCGTATGAAAATTGACTTATCCTTGGATCGTGAATGCAGAGTTTTGCCAGAGCTTCGAGGAGGAGACTGGACGGATTGAGCCAGGTTTGGACCTAATTAATTCTCCTGTGAAGGATGAAACTGCCATGAATCTGCTCCGACTGGAATCCCGCATTGACGGTGTTGTGGACTACTTGGCTCGACTGAAGGTCGCCATGTCACAGATCGACCCGGCACTTTGGCCAGAGGCCACGTTCCAGAATGATCTTGAGTCTCTGATGACTCGACTTAACGAGATCCCTGACGGAGTGCAGTAGTGGAAGAAATCTTCTGCTTGGTGTGGTGCTGTTCGTGTCCATTGCAAGGAGGTGCGACAAGATAAGCTGGCAGCGATCAAGGTCGCCAACACCCAGAAGCATGACTTCCGATCTTTTATGGAGACTTTCATCGCTGCAGCCACTCGGATCGCCGACGGCGTCGACCTAGATGAGTTCGTCGAGCCCGCTAGTCCTCCTCCCGCGGAGTGAACAAACTTTTATGCCTCACCTTAAATTTTCCTCGGAATGCCGAGTGGTTTTTGTAACCGTTAAACTCTATTGGGCTGAATGCCCGCGCACTTCGATCTGTGGTCTGGAACCTTTAGGATTTATCTGAACTTGGTTTATCGTTGAATATCTTCATGAATCCTCCA
Organism: Triticum aestivum; assembly: GCF_018294505.1. Lineage (NCBI taxonomy): Eukaryota > Viridiplantae > Streptophyta > Magnoliopsida > Poales > Poaceae > Triticum > Triticum aestivum. The sequence goes on from NC_057800.1 coordinate 426,456,487, forward strand.
TCGAGTGGAAATCGTTCTTCACTCGAGACAACTTTTGTATTTGTGGCGCAGCCCCGAAGGAGAAGGTAGCAGTCGACCTGCGCCTCGTCGTCCTTGCGGGTCCGCGGTGGAGCGCACGTTGTATTTGTGGCGAAGCTCCCAAGGAGAAGGTGGCAGTCGACCTGCACCTCATCGTCCTTGCGCGTTGGCGATGGAGTGTACGTCGTATTTGTGGTGAAGCTCCCAAGGAGAGGGTGGCAGTCGACCTGCACCTCGTCGTCCTTGCGGGTCGGGATGGAGCGCATGTTGTATTTGTGGCGA
>NC_057800.1:426457334-426457725 GCF_018294505.1 Triticum aestivum
TAGGATTTTCAAATACTTAGGCGAGTACTGGACTACAGCTAAGCCCCCGAGCAGGAGGCTGGCTCACTACTCGGTAGGATTTTTAAATACTTAGGCAAGTACTGGACTGCAGCTAAGCCCCCGAGCGGGAGGCTGGCTCACCACTCGGTAGGATTTTCAAATACTTAGGCGAGTACTGGACTGCAGCTAAGACCCCGAGTGGGAGGCTGGCTCACCACTCGGTAGGATTTTCAAATACTTAGGCGAGTACTGGACTGCAGCTAAGCCCTCGAGTGGGAGGCTGGCTCACCACTCGGTAGGATTTTCAAATACTTAGGCGAAACGGGTTCGCAGCTAAGCCCCCGAGTGGGAGGCTGGCTCACCACTCGGTAGGAAATTATGTTTACAAACT